>NC_133346.1:12341233-12641233 GCF_030506205.2 Paramisgurnus dabryanus
CAAACACTGCCGTGTACTTTCACTGTTTATTAACTGTCTCTTGGGTCCCCTAACTTATTCTTGGATCCTTGCTCGTGAAGTTTAACAAGATCTCTCTGTTTTAAAATTTGCTTGATTTAGTTTCCAGTCACCGTGGAGTGAGACAACAGGGGCTCTGTGACCCACCTCAGGGTCTTTTGGTTCTCTTTAGTGTCTTTACTTTGCACGTTGGAATTGCACATCTGAATAAAGTACTAATACACTGTATAAAGCTTATGTAGGTAAGTGAAATTTATCACAAAAAATTACTTTAGACTGGGTCACATTCGATTAAAGAATTCTTAATTTTCAACTATTTTTTAAAAGACTCTGATCAAACTTAACACCCATGACAGCTTAGCTTCACATGCTCCGGTGTTCAATATAGACCAAGCAACACAATGAGAAAGACATTTTCTTAATGTGTTTTCCTTTATAAACAAACCCAATTAGCACGAGAGATGTTTCCAGTCATCTCACGAGGATGTGACTGTACACGTCAAACAAACAGGCAGGAATTTTTCATCCTTTCTGTCTTGCTGCGTACCTGCTGTTTTCATCACACCTGCCAGCAGTGGGTTATTTTAGGGAGGGGGGTGTGGGACAGATGAATCGAAGAACTGTGTGTGGCGAGACGATGAGCCTGAGATGGAAATGTACGGTTAATATTAAGTCGATTCTCTTGTGTGATAGAACCGAGACATGCGGTGATGTTTTCTCTTTTCCCAGTGGACATCTCCACATCCTTCCTTTTCCAGCCAGACAGGATCCTCCACTCACAGCCAATTTGCCTGACAAATGGAAAGCGTAGTTTAAAGCTCTGTTTCATCTCATTCCAGCAGACTATGAAACATAATACCTCACTGTCTCATTAACCCCTGCATTGCTATTTGATCTCTCTATCCTGTAAGTAAATTCTTGAGCAAGTTACACATTCTTTTCAAATAATATGTTTCTTTCTCTTTAGCAAAACTGGTATATAGTAAGGCAGTCCTAATAATCTCATTTAAGCTTTTTAAATGTGCTGCAGGCCTCCGTGGGTTCAAATGCTTTATAATTACGTTAAGAAACTCATTATTAGGAATGTTCCCTGATGAAAGAAATGAGTTGTGCATTTTGTCATTCTGTACTTATATATTAATTTTGCCGGGGTCATTTTCAACCCTAAGGAATCTGTTTTTACAGCTGTGAATCAGGATGATAATTGTGCTAAATGGCAGAGGGATACAGCATGTGTGTGTGTGTGTGTGTGCAAATGTCTATATATTTATTCTACAATGATTTGGACCCCGTTGACTTTATTAATGCACATTCCTGAAATTATCCAACTAAAATATTCATCTGTGGAAGTTATGCTGTAGACAAAAAGTAGTAGTCTTTGATCTAAATCTAAAACTTTTACCTTTTATATACATTCCTTTACAAAAGTCGGTTTAAAAATGGTCGCAAGCTTTCACTGGGACGGTGTCCCTTAAAAAGGTCCTTAGATGTATTATTAACTCTTTCCCCACCATTGATGAGTTATCTCGTCAATTAAGAGAAAATGCTTCCGTGCAAATGGCGAGAATTTCCGGTTTTCCGCAATACCGCTAAAATCCACCAGGTGGCGCACTTCTGCAATTTATATAACCCGGAAGTAACACCTCACGTGAAAGAGAAAGGCCCTGTCCCAAATGGCACACTCCGGACTTGTGGTCCTCCTCAGAGTCCACACTTTGATGACATCACCCTTGATGCCAGTCCACGTGGATGCAACGGAGTCGTATTTTGGGACAGACTCGAGCGTCACACCGGAAATAGGTAGAGAAGTTGCCCGTCAGTGTGAACTCCTCCCTTCCGTTGTCTGATTGGTCTGATTGCTCTTTCACAAGGACTTCTGGGCTGGTAAAGTGCGCAAAGCCGACTGCAGTGTGGGCTTCGCTGAAGACCGCATCAAGGGGGCAAAGGAGGCGCTGATGAGCACACTTCAAAGCGTGAAAATGACAGATGGGACACCCTACGGACTCGTAGACTAAGCGAGCACGCGCAATTTAAGGCCAGGAGACCGAAAGTCCACATGAGGTGCGCCATTTGGGACGGGGTCAAAGAACTCCGTTTATGTTTTAAAGATGGCTCTGCATCTGAAAAGTCATTCACAAAAATTGAATTATCTCAGATTTTGCTAAAATTTGAATGTTTTTGAAGAAACCTACCCATATTTGAGAGGTGATAAAAAGAGAACTAATGAAGGTAGGATGAAACGTTTTTTTTTTTTTTTAAAGCAGATGGTCTGTTCTTTCATTTGATATTTGGTATGTTTAGATATTTAAAGAAGAGCATTTTCTGGAAGGCATTAAACTTTTGTGAAAATCATGAAAAACGCTGGCTGGCAACTTTTTTTTTAAATATAGGCTATGTATACATTTAATACCAATATGTACCTTTGAGGTACTAATATGAACTTGTTAGGTGCAATGGTGTACTTTTTGAAAGGGTTCCTCCCCCGGGGACAGGTAGGGACCATTTTCTGACCATTTTTTCTGCCGGGGCTTGCTATACAATGGCTGGTATGTATTGCCTGGTATATAATTCCAGTTTTCATGTTCCAG
The DNA here is from genome assembly GCF_030506205.2 of Paramisgurnus dabryanus. Taxonomy (NCBI): domain Eukaryota; kingdom Metazoa; phylum Chordata; class Actinopteri; order Cypriniformes; family Cobitidae; genus Paramisgurnus; species Paramisgurnus dabryanus. The sequence goes on from NC_133346.1 coordinate 12,343,840, forward strand.
TCAGTTCCCAATAGATAAAATCCTGTCCTAAATTGTTTCTCATTGAATACCCCACAGTATAAGAAACATAGTGTGTTGAAAATGGGTCTTGTTAATTCCTCTGAATTGCCCTTGTTTTTCTACCGAAATCAATAGCTATGCATTTTATATATTCATCAATAACACATTTAAAAGTAGCACACAAACATTCATCCCTTAGTCTACCAGATCTGATTTCTGATAAACAAGAAAGAAGATAAAAGGAAGAATTATCTTTAGTGATGACAAGAATTGATTTCCAATTTCCTTCAGAATGGCTGCATTATCGCGGGTGGCTCAGGCCATTTGGTCTGCATTACCGCAGCAGCCCAGGGCTGTAGATCAAGCCGACAGCTGTCGTAACCTGGACGAGTGCTCGCACTGACGACAGACAAAAAGATATGCAGTCTGAATAGCTCTATCAAGCACCCTGTGGAAATAGACCATGAAGAGGAACAGAGAGTGATTGATGTCAATTTTTAGAAGCTTTATAAAAAGGTTCTTTATGGTTTTTCTTCCTCCAGGCTTTAACCTGTAATCCAGTAGGTGCAGATGATCTTTATCGGACTAGAAAGCTATGCTGTGTCACATAACGTTGGACCTACAAGTTGTTGTGGGACCCCCTGGTTGTGTGGATTCATTATTATTACTAAATTGTAACCCTCCCCAAAATTGTATTTGGCCCACACCATCTAAAATTTATAACATATTATAAAAGTTCATTTATTTTTAAAATTTATTCCTGCATATCATCTGCCATGCTTATTCTGAAGTCTAGTAAGATTTCCTGTGTTCACAGTCGAGACTCTGGTTAAAAATCAGTTTGTGTGTGGTGGGCTGTATGTTTGTGCTCTATCACATTTTGAATATAAGATGTAAAAAATATTTTGGTGTGTACCCAGCATTAGGTTGCTTAGCAATGGCAGATGCTACGGGAGCGCCCACTTGCTTTGGAAAGGAAAAAAGTGGCACAGTTGCGTTTTCTGGACGGTTTAAGACGCGAAATGTGAAGCTCCCCTTTGTGACCAAAAAACAAAAAGCTGCTTTAACGGTTAAAAACGTGAGGCACTGCCTTTTTCCCTTACTACCGAGGCAGCTGTCAATCAAATATTGAAGCTTGAACACTCTTAAAACTTTAGTTTGCTGTCATATTAGCAGAAACTAATAAAAAAGGGGGGTTGTTCTGACCTAAATCAAGGGTGAGAGGTGCACAAACCCTGCTCATTACATCATCACGCTATGCTTAGGTTGTTTAGCAATGGCAGATGCTACGGCAGCGCCCAGGCACTTGGGAAAGAAGGAGGAAAGTGGCGCAGTTGCTTTTTCTGGGTGATTTTAGACGTAAAATGTGAAGCGCCCCTTAGTGGCCAAAAACACAGAAAGCATTTTTAATGGATAAAAACGTGAGGCGTGCTGCACTGCCTTTTTCCTTACTACCGAGGCAGCTGTCCTGTCAATCAAATATTGAAGCTTGAATGCTCTTAAAACGTTAGTTTGCGGTCATATTAGCAGAAACTTATAAAAGAGGGGGGTTGCTATCTGTGTCAACTTATCACAGTCAAAACTTGAAAAATTGTAGGTTAAATTCATTTGCATAATTAAGTTGTTTAAACATCATGCTGCATTTGTTTTTATAAAGATGCACTGATATATCGGCCAATAATCAGTATCGGTCGATAAAAGCATTTTTGATCACTATGGGCTATTGGTCGATAGTTAAAAACAACTGATAGCCGGCCGATATATTCTTTCAATCAAAAGTGAACAGGAAAATGTTATGAATTTGAGCTCTGTGTATAGACCGTTTCAGCAGTAACAACATAAACAAGCGGCTGTCGCGGTCCGCACGTAACTTCCGGTAAACTCCGCTAAGAATAAATAACAACAGAGTTCTTTAAACGTAGTTTATTTATATTACAAGCAAAAAAACAACACATAGATTACCTAGGAAACCAAAACATTTGTTATTTTCGACGAGGCATTCGTTCAAGAGATCAGTTTAGTAACTAGTCAGACCATTAAAAAAATGAAACCGGAAGTAAGGTTCGGATCCAGACGTGTATCACGTGCGTCCGATGAAACCGTCTATAGAAAATGTAAAGAAACATCACTAGTTTAATGTTCAATATTAATGGTTATTATATGAATAAATAACATTCAGAACATGTAATCTTCAGAATTTAGTTAATGTGGAATTTAGTAAATTAGTTAATATAACCACCAAACTATTGGTATCTCACTGAAAAAAAAACTTCTGGACATCGGTTGCACATAATTAAATTAGATTTTCTAAAAATGAAATTAACATTGATTAAAATTTACTTTCATTTTAAGAAAACTTTATTTAATCATGTTGAACTGGTGTACATAATTAAATTACGTAGATCCAACTATTTTTAAAAGAAAAATCATTTTCAGGAAACTTAATCATGTGAAACCGGAGATTTTTTCAGTGTAAGATGCTTTTTCTTCATTGTAGGCCTGGCAGTGTGTTTAGTTGGGTGCTTTTCCGCTCAGAATTTTTTTCAACTTCAGGCAAAAATGCGTGGTGTGTCAGACAGCAAAAACAGCATGCGTAACGCTCACTGCCCATAGAAAACCATTAAAAAAAGCCGCCTACCAAAAACGCGTTCTGTGTGTATGGAAATCCAGAAATACCAAATAAATGCAAATATGAACACGTAAACAATGCGTCGAGGATGTGTTGTTTGCACGTAGAACATGAGTTGATTAGGTGTGAAAAATCGACAAGTATTTGATGCATAAACAACACGTTGACAACACGTAAACAAGCATATTTTACACGCAAACAACACACATTGTATATGTGGTAAAATGCGCTTGTATTTGGCACTCCTGGCTTTCCATATTTGGGATCCGGCCCTTACTTATTCATCAAAGCATTGTAGATATTACAACTTACGATATCCACTAATCCCGAATTTCCCGTTTTTTATTTAAATTGAGCATATCTAGCTCTTTTCTGTGGGGGGTCGACCATTTTTCTCGGTGCTTGAACCCCAGGACACCTTATGATACAGTTAATAGTCACTATACTGCACTGTCTGCTTTTTATCATATATTTCCTCCTCTTATTGACTAATTGACCTATCATTTACAGAGGATGTTCATCAGGACAGGTCCACAAATAGAGCTTCTCTATTCTCCACAAGTGTGTATTTTGTCTAGCTTTGGCAGGCAGAATAAACTGAGGCTTGTTAGTTAGCTGTAATGCCTCGCACACTGTGGTCTGTGATCACGCTGTTGTTTGGCATATTGAGGGATGACCTGAGCAGAACTCTGTGTGTGTGTTCAGAGCTGGAAGTAAATACTGGCTTGTCTACGTGTTGTCGCATCAGGGAGGATTTAGAGTTGATGCAAGGATTTAGTGGCAGTGGATGAATGCATGTGTGTGTGCTTTTGAAAAGCATTTGAACCGGGAAATGATGTACAGTGCCAAAACTAGTGGGAATTTTCATGTACAGTAATATGGAGAATGTAAATATCATAATCTACACATTACTTAAGTGTAAAGGTCATGGGGTGGGTTCAGATACTAACATACACAAAGATAAATTGTCAAGCAAATTCATTTTGAGGGGGCGTGTCAGTCATGTCCACAAATGTGGGCTGATATATCCTGATATAAAAAGATAAGACATGGAGGGTTTGGCTGTAAACCTTAGAGCATGTCTGATAACAGCATTACTGATGAACAGGCCTCTGTTTGCCACTTAATTCAAAAACATCAGCACAACCTATTAGTTTCTCATTTCAAAGGCTCATACTTGTCGACAAGCATCTTGTGTGTGGACTGCAATTTCCTGCAAAATGTCTGCCTGCATTTTACATCACTTTAATGACAGCGGCGTGATGCATGAAAGGGAGGGAGTTAATACACCGAGCTTTTGAAATGTCAAGCGCCGTTCACACGCATGTGCACACAATACCTGGCTGGCATTAAAAAAAAATTCACAAACGCAAATCGTATAATTTTTAAAAGCATAGATGTCTTTAGAACTCCCGTCTGAACCAATTATTAAAATTGCATGCATGCTTTTCTTTAACTATCGATGTACATGCCTGTATTCGCTGTACATTTACCATGAATGTGAATACGGCTTTGATAGGGACATTCTTTTTAATAGACCTAGTACATGTTCAATTACAACAAAGCAGTCGAGTGGCTGTTAACCTTGCTTAAGCGCACTTCATTAATGAAATCAGATAATGGGCGCAATCTAAGATCAGTGCTCTTTAAATAAAGCAACCCTTAAACGGAGGTATTGTTACGGTTTCATTTGAGACCGACTTTGCAGTTCATTTGCAGCCTGTATACGAAATGAATACACAAAACAGGTGATACTGCATTGTTAGTGGGGTGTGATGTGGAAATGTGCATCTGATGAATAGCATTAGGGATGCACCATATGCCAGGCAACTGTAAAAGCAACTTTATCAAACCAAATGCATTATGTTGTTAGGGCAAATAATTCATTCACCTCATTAGCTACGATCTTCTTTTATACTATGTACAAAACAGACATTAACATACAGCTCCATACAGATGAGTGCCTTGTAGGTGGTCTCTCACAATAGAGGAAACAAGTGTGATTATTGAGTGATGATTTAGCTTATCTGGCCGGCCAACATCAGATCGATCCAATAATAAAGACCGTGAGATTAAATGAGAAGGTTCACCGCCCCCCTCCACTGACACTGGCACGAAAAAGATAAAGCGAGAGACTCAAAATCAATAGAAAGAAATTTATGCTCGGGTGTATTTTTTAAAAGCGTGTAAAAAAAAAACTCAGGACGGCAGTAAGAGCACTTATCACACTTTGAATGACCCACAGATTTAAGCCTGGTTTAATGGGGTGTCTGGGAAATCCATTAAAAGTGCCCAGCCGTCATTAATGGAGATCGCGTATCGTGCCAAATGGCCTTGTTCAGGCATCAATTCACACACTGTAGCTGTTACAGCTAAATACAATCAAAATCCCAATAACCTTTTTAGCGGTACTTAATCAAAACATGGTCAGAATACAAAACAGAAAACTGATAAGAATTACATTTGCTTTATGCTTGGAAAATGTGCATAGCAATGTGCTTTACTGTTGTTTATGGAAGAGTTGAAAATAATTATACATTGAGTTTGTATTTGTTCAAACAAGTTTTAACACAGACATTACAATCCCTCAGACATCTCCGGCCTTAATTTTCACCTCTGCTGGACATTCATCTTTTCGCTCGTGAAGGTCAATTCGTTTCACAAGTAATTGCACTTCAAGGTCCTTAATTTTAATGAGCCAGTCAATCATTTCATTTTCGACCATATCAATAAAGCCTGTCAAAATGATTCTTTATTAACCTCATAATTGTCAAACCTCATTACAGCAAATGGGCACTTATAGTTTATAGCTGAGCCCAGGTAATGGAGGGTGGATCCAATCACTGTTTAGGGCTCCTTAATTCCTGTTTTCCATGCCGCGAATGATCCGCCCTCCGTTCTGATGCAGTCGACCATCAAAAAGCCCCTGTTCAGTAGGTGGAAATTACACGTTTGAATCATAAAACATTAATCACCTTTCTCTCATTAAGCCCAAATCAACCAGGCCTAAATAGCTGTCCATCATTATACACACTAAATTAAAGCAAGAGCACACTTGATATAATAATGTATTTGAACATTATGTTTGGGTTTAGTTTATTAAATAAAAAGTAAAATGTATGACTAATAAAAACAGTATTATATAATGCACAGCATAGTAGCCTAACTGCCAAAATAATAAGTTATTAATAAATAAATGACAAATAAAAAAAGAGATTTTTGATTATTTTGTGATCATTTTCATATTGTAAGGGCTTTGCAATATTACTTAATACATTTAAAATGCCAATTCCCTAAAAATAATACACTTTGCTTTGGGCTGTCATCGCGCAAAACTCAAAAGATTTCACGTTGGCCTCGAGGGCTGCACGTGACCGGTTTAAAAGCTCGCGTTTCCTCAGATTCTAAATTGTAGTATTTAGATCACCTGCAGCAGATTTGTCGAGCAGCTCAAACACGAATGTAAGGCAAAAAGATGAATTAAAGATGAGTTGGGTTTAAGAAACGGATTCAACATACATTTTTGATTTGGATCAGCCTGGTGTGCCCAGATGCAGTTATTCGATTGGCCGCTGTGTGTCGCTGTTTACCCTTGAATAATTCTGCTCAGGGTCGCCTAATTTCACTGTTTTAACTCTAGTTAAGCTATCTATTCTGTGTGACAGATACGGCCTGTATGTGGAATACTATTAAATCGATCAAAAACTATTTTGTTGTAAGCTCGTGGGCATTTATAGGCCCATGTACTGTATCATTTTTTCTTAATTCTTAATTCTTATTTTTGTCAGTCACATTATAATCAATCACAAGACTATATCAAAATGGTATATAATGTCATGTTGTTTTTGTCCTCTGTATATTTTGACTCCCCTGCTTCTGATTTGCTACATACTGATACTGCTATCTGATTAGTTTTATCTATGCACGTGACGTCACCTTCGGTGAAAGTAACTGCGGTTACGCCCACTGAATGGCAAAAGACGTCATTTGTGTACAGTGTTGAAGTGAGCAAAAACACGGGAAAAAACGCGTATAAATGGGAAAAAGCTTTTGTTCGATAACAGATTTAACAAGACTTCGGAGCTATCGTTTTACAGACTGCCAAGAAACACCGAAAGGAAAATAGATCGTCCATGCCAACGTCCACACACCACAGGTGGGTTGACAAGTTGCTACGTCACTATCAAGCAGAGGTTTTACTTTCTACTTAAAAGTATTTTTCAAGTATTAGTATTTTATACGTGTTTTTCTTTAGAAAACATACATTCCAAGCATATTATCATAATTTTTACTTTATTAAATTTCATAAATAAATAATAAAAGTTTTTTCTTTTACATTTAATATTTAAGTACATTAACATACTTTTACTCAAGTAAAAGCACACAATTTAGATGTAATTATGTATTAAATACATTTTATATGCAATATTAAAGAATACACAGTATGTATTGAAGTAAAACAATTCCCAATAAAAACACCCTAATAAAACACAGTCACGTGGAAAAGTGACGTCAATGCATACAGAATAGGAAGAAACAGGAGTCGTGATTTTATTGGGGAATCAGATTTCGACATCATAACCGTTATTATTTTCAGAAATTGATTAAATGAACCCGTATAACTCACATACCTTGCGTAAATACAGCATTTATTTGTGTTACTGCATGTGTTGTTCATTTTGTGGTTGTGTGTAACTCTCTGTCACTCTGGTAATCATCTGACAAGAATACAAATGCAAATGTTATTAGGCTGTTTAACCGGATTACAGAGTATGGCACTGAAACAGCACTGGAGTGCAGTAGATTTGGGTTCAGAGCTGAATGCTCGGCTTCTGCTGGCCTGCTTGTTTTGGCACAGGCTGAGTTTGTCTTGGATTGGGGAAGCGACCATCAGAAAATCAATGAACCATTCTGGAGACTGTGAGTGGTGTTGATTTCCATAATCACACACAGACTTTTAATTGGGGTTGATGATGGATTTTGTGGCCTGATCATTCTTCTTCTTCTCACTCTCATCTCCTTATGTACACATACGTTCATCTACTCATTTTCTATTCTCAAATAAATGGATCTCGGTTTAGAGGAAAAATTCAAATCACATTCAGCGAATCCAAGCCATCTGTAGGCCCTCTTGAGTCACGCCATGTGTTCTGGGGTTTTCTCACTGGGTTTTTGCCGCATGTGTTCAAATCTACGTGGGCATAACGTGCTATTTTACAAAGATTAAGAGCCGGAAATGAAAGTTCTGTTAGCGTTTACCCACCCTCGTGTCTTTTCGAAACCACCAGGAAAGGACCAAAAGGATTACAGGCAGCACATAATAAGTAGTGTAAACTATTTTGAAAGGTTTGTGTTAACAGAACAAAAAAGTCATTATTCTTTCATTATCTCACCTTCTCCCAAAGTTTGTGTCCACGTCAAATTAAAATCACTTTAGGATGCTACACATGAGAACCAATGCCATTCATTTTGAATCTGGATGTTGAAGCGAGGGTGCATACAAGATTATTATAAAACAAGAGCTGCATAGTGACACATTAAATTGAATGATTATTTGAAATTTTTGATCAAATAAATGGCATGTGACATGAGGGGGGGGTTTAAATAAATAATTTTATTTAACATATTGATAAATTATTAATAGTGTGTAATTAATAATCTGCAATTTTGATTCCTCACAGCAGGGAAGGAAGAAATGAAATGATCAATTTTAGATTTTCACAGATGTCATGCCAAGATTCAAGTACATTTTGTATCACAGCAGGTTGTTTAAATTCCTATCCAGCAGTGCCGCATCTCCACATCATTGGATCTTAAAGCTTCTCCCGACACACAGACAGACCGAGGTATGTTTGTCTTTAGGACTTTCTGTGCTGTCCTTTACCTCATTAAATACATCTCATCTCTCCATCTATCATTCCTCCTGTTGCTTGGAATCCGCTGTGACGTTGCGGTATATTTATGTATCTCTTCCTTTTCCTTTACCTGTACTTTATGTTTGAATCTAAATGTTTCTCTGTTTGTTTATCTTTGTAATTCTCTCAAAAGAATTCTTGTATAGAGCAACATTTGCCAAGCCGGGCATGCTTTAGAAATGCTGCATTCCTTTGGTGTGTAAATGTGCATTTGTACATGTTAACAATATGCAAAAGGTACAAACCCCAAAGTAAACACTGACGCGAGTTATCGTCTCTCTCTCTCTCTCTCAGATGAGTGCAGTGTGTTAATGACTAGGAAACATCAGTTCTGTTTCATTATTTATTTTTCAGCTGCCTGACACCCTTCATTATTTTACCCTATCTTAATTTCTCTCTCTCTGTTCTCTGCGACTGCATTATGAAGACATTACAGTTTAACACTGCTGTGTGTGACAGGAAACGTCTGGTTACTTACTGTCGTGTTAAGCTTCTGACGCTGTCAATGTTTTAAAGTCCGAAGGGAAATCGAATGTTTTCTTATAAATAACAGATGTGCAGAGATCAGACTATTGTAAAGCTACATACTTTGCAAACATGTCCTATTATCTTAAGTGTCTTACAGCATCATACAATTATCTTGACATTTTCAGCTGCTTGTATTATTAGTAATTACTTAAAACTATTTCTTATCTTTGCATTCTATATTTACATATACCTTTGTTATTGTATATTTACCTTGCTTTATTCACAATGTCTGCTTGTATATATTGCTATTTATAAACATTATGGTTGTCTACCTGTGAATCTGAAGAGCTGCTAAATGATTTTTTTTATTGTTCCTAACAATGACATTAAAGTCATTGTATAAGACCAGTATACAGGACAATATCTGACCATTGTGAGATTATTTGTGTTTGCATCAAGATGAGTGTTAAAAATTCAAAACATACAAAGTACAACATGAGTCCTATGATTTAAAGTCTGATTTAACCTCTGTAATGACTGCTCTGATACTGAAGCTGTTTGAACGATGGCTGGACTGAGTTAAGCTTTGATGCTCTGAAGTGGTTCAGCAGCATCAGATGACCTGAGAGGTATCAGGTAATGATGGAGCTGGAGACACGGGCTGAATAGCAAGGTCTCTCTCTCACTCTTCATTGTTTTGCTCTCCTTCACCTCTCAGTCCCGTGATAAATTATTCATAGGATTCAGTCTGGCTGTACATGGGCCCTTCTGTGGACTATGGTTGCGCATACGTGTGCTGTGCAGTATTTATTATAAACAATTTAACCGTGTGGGTCATTGTTTTTTTGTAAGAATTCTTGAGCATTGAATCAAAATCTAAAAATTTACTTTTGTGGGGACCTTCTCTGCACTGTAAAATGCAAAAAAAAAAAAAAAAAAAAAAAAAACGTAATTTTTACCTGTGAATAGTTAATATAACTTATAATAACTAGTTAAAGCTGTTTAACAATTTTTTTTATTTTAGCTATAAAATATATTTTGATTATGCTGCATATTTTTTACAGTGTGATGACATCAGCTAAACGGCTTAGGCAGGTCATCCATTAACCCCGCCCCCTCCAGCTGTCAGTCTGCAATTCTTTTCAATATCCAATCAATTAAGAGTGGAAAACACAAGCCACAGCCACTATTGTCCTCATGTGAAAACCATTTCTATCGGAAATATGTCACAATGCGGAAGTAAAGTCGATTGTCACTTCCTGTTTAAAGGGACTTTAAATGCAAGTAAGCTCCCTATAGAGGCCTTTATTTGAGGCAGCATTGGTTCTTATTGTATGTGACATATTCATAGTAAAGCAATCCCAGCATGCACCACGAACAGGTCAGTTTAAAAATTGTGGATGAAATGATGAAAGTATTTATTAAAGGGGACAGAGAATGAAAAACCATTTTACCTTGTCTTTGTTGAATAATGGTAGTCTACCCGCATTCACGAACATACAAAAAGTGCTTAACATGCTAAACATCTCAGTCTCATAGAAATTCCTCTTTTAGAAATGTCAGCCAGAAAACGGCCCAATCTGAAAAACTGATGCTTATGACATCACAGGCATCTCACTGCCCCTCCACTTTAAAAAAATTGGCTACATTTTTTGAGTGGCAGCAAAGTCAGCCAATCAGTAATGAGATTGCAAGTTAAGCCAGTAGGGGGAGCCAAATAGGTGCAAAACCACTTGTTTAAAATCCCCACCCTAATAGAGATATCTGTGAGAGGTTTTTAGGAAGCTTCTAAGGCATTACAGACCCAAACAAAAAAAATTTGTCTACATGTCACATCACAGAACAAGGATTAATCCCCCGTTCAATCATTCTATGTCACCTTTAAAAACATTTACTCAATACTTTTTAATACTTTTTCAATTGTGTAACTATTGCTACGTTACACAAAATGATACTTTTCTGTATTTGTGTGGCGTATAGATTTGGTTCCTATGCGTATCCATAATTTTTAGGGTGCAGCTCTCTCAATCTTTTGAAACAGAGCCATCGTCCGCTGGCTTGACTGTATCTGTAATTTTACAATTGGAAAGTTAATGCAGTACATTGACATCTCAGGTCACGAAATTTCCATGGCTGGACAGGAGGGGATTGCATTTCATTCTTGGCCGAAGTGATTGTGTTAAAAGATTTAAAGGCGTCTCCATCTCAAAACGCTCTTCAGCACTCAGTTTTTCCTGCGCAGAAGAGTTCATGTTCGTGACTAATGTGAGCTCTTGGCGTGTCGCTGACCAGCCCTGTCAAAACATCTTCATAGTTATATTTACGGCTCTTTGTCTCATGTTTCCTTTCCAGTCGCCTTTGGTTTTGACCTTACTGTAATGCAAGTGAACAACGCAGTTATGTTCTTGTTTAATGGCAGCCCATCTGGGATCAAACCTATAGACTGGTCTTCTGCCGATCAATGCTATTATATCTTCTCAGGGATTTTTGCTGTCACCTCAAGCACTTTAGTCACCTGAATAGATTCTGCCTGTTCTTAGTCGTTTCACAAAGTGAGGGTTTGAAGATCATGTAAGCCTAAACTGTGGCATTTTTATCGTTGATTAGAAATTATTTTTTCTCCTCAAATCCTATCACGGCTGCAATCAGTTGCTATCGAAAGGTAATTACGGTTATTTCACCGATTGCATAAACGGTTTTCATCCATGCTGTTTGTTTATTTAACATGTGAATAAGCCAGTTGTCCCGCATATAGTATATGCATATGCAAATGCATGTCTGTGGGTGTAAATGAGCTGCATGGGCCCTTGAAAATGGTAAGAATTTACCATCCAAGATACCAGACAGTCACGTTTGACGCTATAACACTGCATCACCATTCGCTACTGTTTTGGACTCTCTGTCAGCAAGCTTGAGAAGCTGGATGAGGAGGATTGAGCGAAAATATAATTCATTAGTTGAAACGGTTTGCCAGCGTACGAGTTTCCTCCACGTACTCTTTTTCAACCAGATGGAACGTAAACAAACACAATCAGAGGCAAATGCGATGTGGCAGAGGAATAGAGCTTAATTTATTAGCTGTGTTTACACGGTCCTCTCATTTTCATCTAAGCTAGCCGAGTGTAAATGAAGGAAATCATCAGTTTTTTGAAAATCGTAAATAATTAATCTTGACGTAAATGGATGGTGCCATTACGAAAACCGGCTTGGAGCTGATTCAGCCTGGCTGCTTGAAATGAGGCAGCATTGTGTCGTTTGACAGCGAGAATTCAATTCGGAGCTCTCGTATGCCGTATAATATCGCCTGTGGATCGAGACATCAATTGGCCTTGAAGGGGGCAGTAATGATGTTTTTCCTGTCGGGAGCTTTGAAAGAATAAGAGGTCAGACCTGACCGTGATTATTTTTCATGTAATGGTTCCGCCAGGAGCACCGGATTCAACAAACAATCTCACGAGTCATCCCTCTTATGTTTCTCGTGCTTAAAATTCATGAAAAAAGATTCGATTATAGTGTTTGTGCTTTGAGACGTAATCCTGTTATTGCAGAGGATGAAATGGTTTAGATTCTCGAGGTCAAGATAAATGACTCAGATGGAGGAAAGTGGTTGTTGATGCCTTCAGAGTTGCCTCATCAATATTTGTTCCCAGCAGAGAGGTAGGCGCATGGCATATTTATTTCTGTTTTATCAGTGGTGTTCTGTTCTCATTCACATTCCACTCCGTTGTATTCCATCAGAATTCCAGAGAGTTCCAAGGTGTCACTGGGTCTTGATCAACTCCAATTCCATTGGAGTTTTCACAATGCCAGGCTTCTGAGAGAAGAGAGCTTCCAGCATATTCTGTGTAGGACTCGACTCACTGTCTTCCTATACCTAAGCCCTGTTCATATGCTCCCTCTTTCTCATGAGAGAGAGACAGAGACAAAGACAGAGAGAGTACTCTCTTTCATAGTAAGAGGTTTCCCTGTGTTTGAGCTGCTAACAGATATCTTTAATAATTAAATCCTTATTTTTTGTTCAAATACATTTGAACCATGCAAATAATGTGCATTTCTAGGATTTCTGCGCGTATGTATTTTCCTTTTTATGCCGTTTACTTTCTGGAAAAATTACTGTGAATTGGTAAAATGTTTAATTAGCTGAATTAGCATAATCATGGGGTATTTATTGCAGATGAAAACATCAGAAAACAATGGGACTGACTTAATTAGCATCATGAATATTTGACTATCACGGATGAGATGAGTACATTAGTGTACTAATCTTAAATAAGACTGCTTTGTAAAATGCAGCAGGCAAGGTTTGTTAAATGCACTTAAAGGGAAACTCCACTTTTTTTGAAAGTATGCTCATTTTCCAGCTTCCCTAGAGTTAAACGTTTGATTTTTACCGTTTTGGAATCCATTCAGCCGATCTCCGGGTCTGGCGGTACCACTTTTAGTATAGCTTAGCATAATCCATTGAATCGGATTAGACCATTAGCATCGCGCTAAAAAATAACTAAAGAGTTTAGATTTTTTTCTATTTAAAACTTGACTCTTCTGTAGTTACATCGTGTACTAAGAACGACAGAAAATAAAAAGTTGTGATTTTCTAGGCTGATATGGCTAGGAACTATACTCTCATTCCAGCATAATAATTAAGGACTTTGCTGCCGTAACATGGCTGCAGCAGGCACAATGAAAATAGTCCCCTTGGTAACTTTCAATAGCAGGGGACTATTTTCGGGCACTTTGTATGTAATATCATTGCGCCTGCTAAAGCCATGGTACGGCAGCAAAGTCCTTGATTATTACGCCGGAATGAGAGAATACTTCCTAGCCATCTTCGTTTTTAACCATGTTGGTTCGACAACGTAGTTGATGATGTCAGGAGGTGGAGTACTAATTGATCTGTTGCAACTGATTTAGTTTCTTTGTTGTTTAATTTCAAGATATTTAATTCATGTGCAAGTTCCCTCTTACGTCACTTCTCCCAGAGATTCCCCAGGGTCTTAAAGCTCATAGACATGCGTACATGAGCAGTTTTCAAATTCAGCGCTTTAATTCTGTTTACAAACTTAAAGACGTAAAAAAAACTTTGTATATATTTTGAATGATGGATATAGAATGCACTAAATGTTTTTTGCTTATTTTGTTCAAAAGCATGATCAACGTAAGTCTACATATTATAATAACAAGGAACTATGCTTCTTACCACAGGTGTCATTCAAACCACACAAGTTGCGATGCAGCTTGCGAATGTTCGTTTGGTTTCGGGAAACAATAAATCGCTGAACTTTGTCAGTAACGACGAAAGTTACGACAGTAGTTTGCTAACGATGCTTTTGGGAAATGCACCCCTGTTTGTTCTTGGAGCTATGCATGAAGTCGAACACACCTAGTGGCATGCTTTAAGGGCGGGACTATTTGTCCAACCAATGGCTGGCATGTGTGAGCGTTTAGTGGAGACTTCAGTAGGCTACTTAACTTATGAAGCTTGACAGATGTTTCCACCTTTACAGAAAATTCTAAATATGTGTTTGGAGTGCCATGTGTATTGCTTGTGTTTTCAAAATATGTGTTTGTTGCGTCATGTTAATCATGTGCATCACGTGTCTTGTCAAAATAAGTGCCTGCTGCACACGCGACAAAACCGTTTATGATTAAAGAGACACTCACGTTCACAAAATACACGCAAGACACTCCCTTAACACTAAACTCTGATTACGCATGAGATTATGCGAGTATCTGGCAAACGCGAGCGTCTCTTTTATCATAAACCCTTTAGACGCGTCTGCAGCAGGCACTTATTTTGACAAGACACGTGATGCACATAGGATCTCTTGATGCACAGAACATATATTTTAAAATTAAGAACCACACACATGATGGGCTACACATTGAATGTGCATTTATCAAAATTTTAACCATTGTGTATTTATATAATTTGTAACATATGCAAAGACACCACTTAAAGTTCATACGCAATGCATTTCAAAGAGATCATTTTGTAAGTTTGTGGTCTTGTAAAATGAGAGTCTTGTAAAGGTGCTTTGCTTGGATGAATTGACCTAATTACATTGGGAGATTGCAGAGCATTAAAACAGAACTTTGATCTGGGTCAGTAAGTCTCAGTTAGAGGTGGGTAAGATTGAAAGAGAGAAAGAGTTTGGGGACCATGAAGGATAAAATTATAGGTCATAAAAAGTATTATAACCAGCTGGGATTGGTTATGTAATTTAATGTGGAAGATCATGGCCGACACTCTTCTGTTCTTCCATTGTTTTGTGTTAAAGTCTTTTTATAGATTTTTTAAAAGTAATTCTTATATCCATAGGTGTATCTAAAGCTCAGCATTGTACTGTACTGTTAATCATTTGTAAATCTATTGTTTAATTAAGTGAATTTGACCCTTAGGATTGACTAATTTATAGAACTGATAGTTCTTAGTGAAATCAAACTTTTCAAATCCAACACAGATGTAGTGGTAAGTCTCTAATGGCTGTCTTTGTTTGTTTTTAAGATGTAAATTAATGGCCACCTACACTATACTGTAAAGCCGAAAGTATACTCGGGACGTCCGCGTATGCGCGCCGTCCGCATGACGTCATTTTCGTCATCAGGAGGGTCCGCGGACGGCCGCGCGGACCGTCCGCGTGCAGCCCAAAATTTGAGACCGTGCGGACAGTGCGCGAACAGTCCGCGTACGACAGCGCATGCGCGTGAAAATATTTAGACAGGACACTCCACTATAAACAATTATACAAAGGAAATAGACAGCATTTGCACACACACTATCGTTTTTCTTCTTGACCTTTTACTTCTTCCAAGAACAGAAAGCTGTGGAGCATGTTTGTTTGATTCCTGTTCTTTGTTGTCTTCTTGTTTGTTCTAAACTGTGTTTGCAATGGTGGATCAGTTACTTTTCTTCACCTATCCTAATGTTTTAATGTACTGTAAATGTCGCCAAATCAGTGCTGCCCTGACAGCCTGTTAGACTAAAAATTTGAATAAGAAATCATTTGTATTGCGTATAGTGTCGAACGCGGCCATCCGCGTGTAGCCGCGGGGACTATACCCGGAAAGCTGCGCGGACGCGTGCGCGCGCGAGCCGGACGCGGACGCGGAAAAAAAGTATACCTGGCCCTTAAGTGGTCCCTTTTCCAAATGTGATGCACGTTAGAGGTGTCAGCTAATATTCATCTGTCTGTTTTAATTTCCCGCCCTGCTTTCTATTAGCCTGCAGACGGGTGCAGCGTGCAAATTACTCATCGGAAATGATTAATTCTGTGTGAGATTAATAGCTCTGGCTCTATTTCACCCAAAGCTAATTTAGCAAGCGAGGAGGAGATTGGCTTTATTGCTAAACGAGGCTATTTTCTTTCCTCTCTTGTTTCTTAGCGACAGCTTTAGGGAAGTCTCACAATGACCATTTGTCAAAACTCACTCCTTTAGTTAAGAATTCCCACATGATGGTTTGTTTATGCTTAACACCGACACAAATATTTGGGTTATTTTTGCCCCATAATGGGTAAATATTGGACAAAACACCTGCTGGGTTAAAAATGACCCAATGTTGAGTTGTTGTTATGCAGGGTTGGGTAAATTTTAACCCAGCAGTGTGGTGGTCCAATATTTACCGAACATGGGTCAAAAATAACCCAGACATTTTTAGAGTACAGTATGCAACCAGTAAAAGACAGTTTTTTTTAATTTTGTGATACACACAGTCCTAATATTTTAAACACAATATTTATAAACTTCTGAAACTTAAAAAAAAATTTGTTTAAATACCAACTGAATTGCCTTGAAATGTGCAGCTTTGTTTTAGCACAATTTGAGCTTAAGAAACAAAAGTTTTGGTACAGTTTCAGTCAGAAATATGTTGTTTAACTCTTTCCCCGCCATTGACGAGTTATCTCGTCAATTAAGATAAAACATTTGCCTAAAAAAATAATTTTTTATGTTAATCTTTAATACCGTGATTGTCCACTTACCCAATTTATGAAAAAACTGAACGTTAAAAACGTTATTAACTCATTTTAAACTCTGTGTATGTTTTGATAATCGTTCTGAATCTGATCTCTAACAACATTCCTTCACAAAAAGGCAATTATTTCAGCTTTTTGCAAATTTTTTTTTTTTTAAGAAAAATACCCATATTTAAGAGTTTATTAGCAGAGAAAAAAATAAAGATAGGATATATAAATATATACAAAGGCATTTTGTGAAACTTTTGTGAAAAGCACAAAAAATGCTGGCGAGCAACTTTCCAAAAAATGGCTGGCAGGGAATGAGTTAATTGTGATTTTAGCATGCAATTTCAAAGATATCTGTCTTTCCCTATTGAAATAGATAGGACTTTGGTCTTGATTGACTGAAATAACTGCTCAGAGACATTGCATAGCGATGTGTTACCATGATAAACATTAATACCCCACATTCATAACCTGATTTCTATTAAATAGTATTAAGTCTGACTTCATGTTTAGATACAGAATAATTAAATGAGAGACAAATATAATGCCTAGAGTAAGGCACTATCTGACTAAAACTGCTTTGAAAAAACATAAGTTAATTTGAAATATTTCTACGAGTTACCTCAAAAGCTAATAAATGAATGGCAAAAACACAACAGTTACAACACTGCTTATTCAATGTACAATAAACAGATAATAATAATAATGTTTATAAATTCTGAACAAAAATGTAATAAAAAATAGTCTTGTATCAGGATACGTATCGTATCGGGAAATTGTTGGCGATACACAGCCCAAATGTATATTTTTATTTATTTATTTATTATGCTTATTATTATTATTATTATTAAATCACAAATGTCTGGTAACAAAATATAATATTTTGACAAATTATTTCAGATGCATTTGTATGAGTCTCAGAAAACCTAATTCTATGTTATTTTAGTGTTTTTTTTTTAACATACTTCCTATTCCTGCTAATAGTCTATTAACACACTGTTTTTCCAGACATGCAATTCCATCTTGGGCTATCAATGTGTAATTTGTTGTGATGGAGCAATATGGGAGTGTCTTGCTACGAAAAAAAACAGAGGCCTCGACTTGGAGAAAACGCCTCTTGCTCCAGGCAAAATCATGCAGCATCCCTTCAACTTCTTTTATGAAAATTAATCATGTTTTTTTTTGGTAAAACTGTAGTAAACATAGTTTTTGGTGTATTGATTACTATTAGCAAAGCCATGGTTTTACTACAGTAACCATGGTTTAACAATGTAATAAAACCATGGTTAATTTTCCTAAGGGTTTCCTTTTTACCTCATGCTGTGGATTAAAAATTGTGGTAACCAGGTTGTAAATCTTGTCTGTTGAATCTTGATTTGCAAAAGTCCTAGTGGGAGTGATATCCAAACCTGAGATCTTGTTTATATTTTCTCGTAGTCTTAAACGCCATGAATCCTGGAAGCATTGATACTGTCCCTCACCTTGAACTCCTGGCTCTTCATCTTTAGTACGTTGGACAACTAGATTAATTTTTTCCTTTATATCAGACAGCGTATTGATCCCTGCCACTCTGTAATAGCTCTAATTGAAGGCCGTCACACAGTATGTGTGATATATGTCCACCTGTCTGACCATTAAAAGACATTTTGGCTGCTGTCGTGGACATTGGGTTGATCAGTGATTTGGTACTGATGAAAGTGAACCCTTTACCCATGGTGTCATGTTCAGACCGTGACCCGCAATGGTCACAGATGTCTGCTGGTATGATTTAGATTGGTGGCAGTTACAGTAGTTTGCTCTGTGCTGTTTCACTACTGTCAGTAAGACTGATCTGTGCCACGCATTGTGTTTTTCCTAGAAATTGTTTACAAAGGCTCCCTGGGGAGGAGTGAACCTGGTTCCAGCATACCCACGCTGACAGTGTTGTGTGTGCTTGGCTCACAAATGTTTCCTTCCATTTCCTACAGTATTTTATAATCAAACTTGACATTATCATCTATGAATATTGCTGCTTATGCTTTTGTGTTAGGGGTTTGTATTAAACATAGATGCATACTTGACAGATTTTCTAGCACGTTTGAATGATAAGTCTGGAGGACACGATCTGACTTAATGTTTTGTATGGGGGACATTAAAATTACAAAAAGATTATGTAAACTTACCTTGAAAGAGGAACCCCCCCCCCCAAAAAAAAATAAAAAATATTTTGTTTTGGCCATAAAAAGCTTGCTGCTGTGGTTGACAGAAAACCTGTTAATAAGAAATACAGATCCATGTAACACATACAGTATAGGAAAAAACATAATTATTCAAATGAAATATCATCACATGTGAAGAGTGACACATGGAGTTATGGGAACACCTTTTATGTGGATTTGTTTATTAATATAATTTTATATAATTTAATTTTTAACAATATTTTTATGTAAGAGTACATGTATTTCTGTACATGTTTTACTGTAGCAGTTTTACATTATTTGTACCTTAAAATTAAAAACATTTTGTAAGTGTTGGTTACCCAGAACACCTATAACTCTCGCAATAGTAACCACATCAACTTTATCACACAACAGCTCTTTTGTATTATTTTACTGCCAGTGGTAATACAACAGCACATATAGCATTATGGTCATGTACTCACTGCCCTATTCCTTACAGGAGGAACACTACAGACACGTGAATCCTCTGGTGCGTTTTAAACCCAAGGGTGTAAGAGTTGTTTAGAAAATGACAAATGCTGATAAATCCTGCAGTTTTTGTGTCCACCCAGGGATCTCACTGTCATGTTTGCCCTTTTCAAAACTGCACCCAAACACATCTGACGAAAGGTCAGCGGTGGCAGAAAAGCAGTAAAGACATGGCAAACATTTAACTCGTGTGTTATAGAGGCATTAGAACAGTTAGGAATCTTGTCAGTCTTGAAGTGTTTATTTTGCAGGGTTTTTTCCTCGAGTTTATTGACCTTGTATTTCCTTTCTTACTAGCGATATCACTCAAAGCAAGGTTCTGGAAACGTCTGATGCCATATGCATAAACTTACACAGCGGAAGCTTTATAAGTTCTGTAGTTCTTTCAATTTTATATTTACTTTATTAAATTAAAGAGCCAATATGCAAAACCTTGTAGTCTGTCTGACGGTTTCTTATAAATTAGCATTTTTTCAGATTTTTATACTTAAAGTAATTTCACTTTAGTGGCAATGAAAAGGTTATTAGCCAGTAATTTATGAAATGTTATTAGTCAGTCCCTCCAGAAAAACGTGATTATGTGATTGCATGATTCAATGCATAATCAGCCAAAGTCCGCATATTTATACGGGGCCGCATTTTTCAAATGATAAATTATAGATTTCCACGCAAAATTTGATTTCATAATCGTATTCGTAGCAGAAAGTCACATATATCTTAGCAGATATTTGAAAAATTTTGCATTTACTTCACACAAGCGCAGCCATGTCCCCTGTTGCCACGGTAATGAAGTGACTAGTAATTATGTAATTTCTTTTTTTTCATCCAACCGCAGTTTTTGCAAGTTCCCGCAATTTTTCGCACGTTCACACAATTTAATCACATAAAATTGCATAAATATCCTGCATATTCCATCAAATTTCTTAAGAATACGTGCCGCAAGATCAATGATTTTTGCCCGCAACAATCACAAAATAACAGTAATTCATAAAATAAATTAAAAAAGACATTTTTATTTTCACAAATGTCACTTAAGTCATTTCATTAGTATATAACAGTGGTTCCCAAACTTTTTCAGCGTGTGGCCCCCCTTGTGTACGGTGCATTCCTTCGCGGCCCCCCAATGAAAATTTGTGACAAAAAACTGTTCTAAAACTCAACATTTTAATAAAAAAACATTAAATTATACAAAAAAATGTGCTTTTGGTTAGTAGCCTTATTTTTTTAGGTTTAATTACACAAAATTCATGAAAATTTATGTATTTCATAAAATGTCATAAAACTGGGACCCCCCTGGCACCATCTCACGGCCCCCCTGGGAGCCCCGGCCCCCAGTTTGAAAACCACTGGTATATAACAGATTCGACTGTATTTCACTGTAAAACCCTCTAAGTACATCTTCACTTCAAAAAAGTATCCAGTTACTCTTCACTGTTCTTTTCTAAATAAAGGTAAAAAATTTGATCAATATCCTAATATATTCTGTAAACTTCTTTTAACCGGTTATATGCCATACACGCATCCTCTGTGCACTTAGGGGACTTTGCTGAAAAATCAGCATGCCGCTTAACAGATTTTGCCAACAAAGCGTTATTTCTGAAAGGCCTGCGGCTGGGATTAAGCAGATTTGAAGTGAAGGTATTTGATGAACATATAATATGTACAGCTATTGCATTTGAGCATTTCATATAAGACATTTTTATAATGTAAAGAAACAATTTGTTTACATACTGTGTGATATATTAACCATTCTGAGATCTTGTAAGGTATGTATGTAATGTCACAAGGTATATATACACGCTAAAAAAAATTAATAAGAGGAGAGATCTCCTGTTGAACGTAATAGTTCATTTTCTGTGGTCCTTCACCTTTACAAATAAAATATTAAGCGTATATCTTACAAGATCCTCCAAATATAAGGTCTGGCCTTAGATCATGTTGTGTTTTGTAGCACAAAGTGCATGGTATACACACACAGATGTCTCTGTTCTGGGTTCAGATTAAAAAGGTGCTGATCTTGGCTGGTGTATGAGCTTGCAAGGCAGCAGTGAGGTTTAGAGAGGATAGAGTCTGATCTCATCTGCTAAAAGGACGCTGAGAGATTTGCCCCTCCCTCTGAAGGTAGTTAAAATAGATAGCAGGTCCCCGCAGCACAGACACAGCAGGTCAAGTGCACACTACAAACAGACTACTGTTAGCTTTACTACCAGAGCAGATGTGAATGACTGTAAATCACACTGAAGGCGAGCTCTATTTAACAGCAAAGGGTTTTCAAAACATCTTTGTTACTGTCAATAATTCACTGACAAGTCTTAATATTCATTTCTGGGTGAAAATGCAATCACAACCCTGGAAAAAATTCACAGTCAAACACCTCAGACCAAAGCAGGCAGATTTATTATTATTTGCATTTTCCCATAGTGGTTTGTAATAATGCACCTTGCCATAAATGAGGTTTTATGGTTATACAGTACATGGGCATCTATTTGAAATAATACTGTATAAGCAATTTAGATGCTGATATTGTGTTCACTTAAAATTGTTTCAAAAGGGGGACATGTCATGAAAATCTGACTTTTCCCATGTTTAAGTGCTATAATTGGGTTTCCAGTGCCTCTATCTAGAAAACGTGTAAAAGATCAACCCAGTAACTTAGTTTTGGTAAACCATTCTCTGCAAGCATGTGCAAAAATAGGTAATTAAAAATTTGGCTCTCCTTGTGATGTCAGAAGGGGATAATACCACCCCTTAATCTGCCCTATCCAACGTGTCATTGCCATTTAGAGCAGAAATTAACTCATTTGCATTTTAAAGGATACTTTAGACCCACAAAGCTGCAATTTTAACATGCTATATAATATTATCTATATGGTATTTTTAACTACATATAACTTTATTTGACATTATGAAATGTCCCCTTTAGTTCTAGTGTTCATGTGTAAATGTTAATTTGCAGATTGTATATGAATTATTGTTAGTGCTGTTTTAATACTTTATATGATAAACATTTTATGGTTGAACATGTAGTGCGTTTGCTGTGACATCTCTTCTTTCTTACATCGGGGGGTGCTGTTACTCTGTAAGATCAAGGGAAATATTTCTCTGTGTTTCCTCCTGTTTTTGGACCTATTATTTAACACTGTAAAGCTGGACTTTTCCTCTCTATTTATATTTCACACCGCTCACTCATTAAAAACTGGTGTGTTTTTGTCTGGTTCACCCACTCCACCTGTAAGTCAGTCCCACACACAGCTGGCAAGCAAACCTCATCCAGACACCTGTTCCCTCTCATGTACTCACATACTGTTTATCCACCTGTCACTCAAATGGCCTTCACATTTGGAGAGCAATGGAGAAATAATTTTCTCATTTTGGGTTTTATCTTGTTTATCATTATCATCTGTTGACAAGTGTAATAACATTTTAAAAAAGAAAATAAATAGTAACACTTTATAATAAAGTTGTGTTTGTGAACCTTAGTAAATGCATTGTTTTTTGTTTCTTATCATCTAATGTTAACAGTTACAACTTTCTATTTGTATAGCATGAACTAAGATTAATAAATGCTCCAAAGTAATGTTTGTTGTTAGTAAAGGTTAGCTATGCAGTAAGTTGGTTAACAAATGTAACCTTTTATTGTAAAGTGTTACCAATACAGTGCTGCAGGGATGACGTTTTTTTTGTAGGCCAACCCAGAAGTTGGGATACTGGTTCCCTCGACAAAAAGCCCATTAATTTTCCTCATATAGACTTTTGGATATCACAAAAAAGATAAGCTCTGTTTAACAAAAAATTTGATGACATTTTGTCCAACAAGATCATTTTCAGATGACACAACTTTTATTATGATTTTTAAAGTGTA
Source organism: Paramisgurnus dabryanus (assembly GCF_030506205.2). Classification (NCBI taxonomy): domain Eukaryota; kingdom Metazoa; phylum Chordata; class Actinopteri; order Cypriniformes; family Cobitidae; genus Paramisgurnus; species Paramisgurnus dabryanus. The sequence continues at coordinate 12,367,362 of NC_133346.1, forward strand.
AATGCGTTTACTAGTGATAAAAAAACATAACTTTAAAATTCATAAAAGTTGTGTTCATCTGTGAAGAATATCTTGTGCAAGTGTCATAAACTTTTGTTAAACACAGTGTTTATGTTTTGCGATTATCCAAAAGTCTATGGGGAAAATGAATGGGGCAACCAGGGTCCCTCTAACTTCTGGAGTTGGGCCACAACAATACGTTGTCCTTGTGAGACTATTAACTCATTCCCCACCAGCCTTTTATTTGTGATTTTAACAAAAGATTCACAAAATGCCTTCTAGGAAAATTTTCTTCTAAAAATATATATAAACATACAAATATATCAAATGAAAGTACAGACGTTTTATCCTATCAATATTTTTTCTCTGCTCATAAACTCTTAGATATGGGTATTTTCTTCAAAAATAAACATTTTAAAAAAAATAATTTGAAATAATTGCATTTTTGTGAAGGAATTTTGTAAGAGATCAGATTCAGAACGATTATCAAAACATAAACGCAGTGTAAAATTAATAAATCATTTTTGCTTCAGTTTTTTTTATAAATTGAGCTCCATCTAGTGGATAGTCGCAGTATTACAGATTGCCATAAAACCTCATCAGGAACCCGATTTTTTTCATGCAAATGTTTTCTCTTAATTAAACGAGATTAATCGTCAATAGCGGGGAATGAGTTAAAATTAGATTTGGAGTTTTATTTTAAGTTTAAGTTTTTACTGTGCATCAAAGTAAATGTATTGTTTAGTAAAAAAACAACAATTTGACAGTACATGAGATTTTCAGGTTGTTTAGAGACTTTTTTTAGTGCATCACTTGTTCATCCATTGATTGTTTTTCCCTCTTGCTTCTCGGCTCACTCAGCATCTCAGAGAACAGTCAGTAACATTGATCCAGGAAAGCTCTAGTCTTGCTAACTCCTCGTACAGTTGCTTTGAATGAGCAGATTGTAAAAGCAGGCTGCAGTGTTAAAGCGCGTGGCTGGGGAAAATGTCTGGTTATTGCACTGATTAAACATCAACTGAGGATGTTTCTTAAGGATGCAGAAAAAACTTTTTTTCCTCTTTGTGATTACACTGAATATTTTACTTATTTAAAGTCTGATACAGTCTTACTAATTTGTGATAAACCTACATAATCATTTGTAATTAACAGACTTTCTAAAGCTGACTGCTCTCAGCAATGAATCTAAGCTTTGTATAGAAAGACGAATGTTTGATTGACATGCTCCTCGAATGAGTTGTCTCTGCTGTCAGGAAACTGAAGCCTGTAAAGATTTTGCCTGTCAAAAAGTGTGTTGTAACAAGGCATTGTATTGAACAAGGCAACTGTACAGCATGTTCTGAAAAGATTTTTTTTTATTTGAATGTAAACTCATTGAAACAGATGGAATAATGTAAATAAAAATATGGGCATTATTCAATATGTTCCTATATTGAAATATGGAAAATATAAAAAAATACAGCAAAAAGAAATTAAAATAATTATTTTTTTAGCATCTCAAGAGTATCAACCCTTTGACTACAGTTTGCAGAAATGTACCTGAAAAGGTAATAGGAAGTTTCTTAAACCTGTATGTATGCATACTGTATATTAACTTTGTACTTTCCGAGACTATAGTTTTTTTAAATTACAGTCTCCTGCAAAGTTTACATAGTAAAAATATCAAAAAATTCTTACATTTAATAAAAATATAAAACTTAAGTGATTTTGAAGAAAATACAAAGACGCGGGGTAAGCAAAACAATCTTGAAAATGTTTCTTAAACACTAAATTCAAGAAAAATTTGCTTACCCCATTGGCAGTTTTAGTTGTCTTTGTATTCTCTTGGTGGGCAAAATGATCTAAGAAAATAAGTCAAAAAAATAGACAATGTAAGTGAATTTGTGCTAAAAAATGAAAAAAATATCTGCCAATGGGGTGAGAAAAAAACTCTTGAAATAAGTTTTCTTAAAACACTTAATTTAAGCAAAATTTTCTCACCTCATTGGCAGATATTTTTGGTTTTAAGCACAAATTCACTTAAATTGTATATATTTTGTCTAAAGACCAGACTTATTTTCTCATTTTGCTCATCAAGAAAAGGCATCTTAATGCGATAATTTTTAGATATTTCCACTGAAAACAAGACAAAAATATTAGAAAGTCTTTTTTTGCAGTGTACCAATGATGATTGACAGGTGAGTAGGCAGTCCTTCAATTTTACAGCATTTGTTGTCCGCTTGTGATAGCACGGCCCAAAAGGATCTTATAGGGATAGTTCACAAAAAAAACTGAAGATCTGGGGCACCATTGACTTCCATAGTAATATTTTTTCCTACTGGAGGTCAATGGTGCCCCAGATTTGCTTGGGTACCAACATTCTTTAAAATATCTTCCTTTCTGTTTAGCAGAAATATACAGGTTTGGAACAACTTGAGTTTGAGTACATGATAACAAAATGTTCATTTTTCGGTTAACTGTCCCTTTAAAACAAGCTAAACAAGTGTCTTGGACACTTAGTCTGAATAAAACAAGAGAACTTGTAAGTTTAGGTGTGAACATGACCGTTAAGTGTCACTTCTGTCATTCTGTTACTTTAGCTCTCCACACTTTTTATCCCCCCTTCTTCTTTTCTTGCAGTTTTCCCAGCAGCCCCTCCGAGTCTTCCTGCCCCTCTCAGCAGTTCTCATTTCAGTCTCTAGAGTCTCCTTACATTCCTATATTGAAAAGTCACTCTTGGCTCGTATTCCCCTCCGCTGCCTCCGTAAAAAACACACTCCAGGCAAACACACATGGATGTGGTTAAGTGTACCAGAGGCCATGTAATTCAACCAGCTTCCTTTTGATTTTACCCCTCCTCCCTTCCCTGGATCAAACACGCATCGTTTGAGTCGTTGTTGGTTCAATCAAGGTTCAATAGTAGTCTGTTTTGCTCGAGGTCCTGACCTCAGTGAAAATGTCCTCCAGGTATTATTAGTAGGTTTTTGTACCTTCTCAAAAGATGGATGGCAGGTATGCGAGACCACCTACACCCTCAATTCAATACAACCAGTCGAAAGACTTTTATTCTGCGTGGGCAGATAGAAAGGTTGTTCTGAATGAAGTGTGCTTTCATTGTGGATGCTTGTGTCTGGGGTTTTTTGGTACACTCTTGAACTTGTAAAATAAGACTACTTCTAGTGGTTAAAGTGTTTCACATATTGATCAATGATTTGGAGGTGTTTTTTTGCAAGAGTGGGGTGAGTTAGCCGTAATGTGGCAGCATCTGAAATATTTGGTGATAAATGTATTTCATTTTAAAAGGGTTAAAGGTATCCTGCTATTTGTACCATTGTGCGGTGTGAAAATATAAATGAATAACAGATTCTGTAAAGTCAACATTGACTCAAGTTTGACCCTAGTGTAATAACTTTAATACATGTTCCTGGTCTTGTTTGGAATGATTAATTGCTAAAGTTATTCCCGGAGGAAAAGAGTTGTTTTATAGTTTATCTAAACTAAGCTCGGCCTCTAATGCGACTTTCCTTCTTGGATGACATCACTAAGCCCTCATATTTCTCAGCCCCTCCCATGCAAAGACCACATTAAACAATCCAATCAATTTACAATTAACAACATTACATCCCAACCTACTTCTTTTTGCATCATTAAATATCCAGTTTCACTTTCAAAAAGTAAATTGGGTTGCGAATGTCATATTGGCTTTAATTCATTGTCCTTGACCTTAATTCAGATCCGCTGGCTGCAGATCTTTAACAGTGTCTGAATTATTTTGGGACACTATTTGAGTTCACATTGCATCTGCCAATCATTTGAGGACCTAAAACTGTATTTTTTCTGATGTTTGAAGCCCAGATATGGAAAACAAAAAAATCACTACTGGCTCACTTCAAACCAAACAAACCCATGCAAGTAGCTGCGTTTCCATTAATGATTTACGCAGATATATTTTTTCTAAATGTCAATAAAAATCATCTAAAAATCATACTAATCATTTATATGTGACTACAACAGCTTTTCCTCTCACAATAAGATATTCCAAACACAAACTATTATTTTAATTGAAGGAGACGTAGGAGTGTTATCCAAATATGAATGCCAAGAAAGTCCTCTTACACTTATTGTTGGAGCAAAAACACAAATGAGAGGTGTCTGGGAGGTTTTAAAGGAAAACACCACCGTTTTACAATATTTTGCTATGTTCTGTAAAAAATAAGGTCAAAGTGCTGCAAACTAAGTGCTCTTCCGCCATACAATATAGTTCTCATTTTTTATTTAAAAAAATCGCCACGTTATATTTTGTGCCACCATACTTACTCGTGTAACTACTCATGTAAGAGTCTTTAAATGGGGAAAACATGGAAGTGTTTGGTGGCTTCTAAATTCATCTCTGTTTGGATCCTAAGGAATGAATGGGGCTAGGCTAAATGCTAACACATTCATGACGCTGTACAAAGATTAAGTGCTACAGTAGGAATGTGCATTTATGTCTTTTTTTCATTTCGATTAATCCATAGGTCTAAAGAACGAGTACTCGATCAACTGCGGGCGGAGCAATCAAAGGCACTTAATCTTTTGTACACGTCATGGTGAAAATGAAAATAATTTTATTAAAAACAGTCAAATAAAACTTAATTTTGAAGAAACTATGACAGAACAATGAACACACTAGATTTTTAATGAATTAAATGTTTTTTAACAGAAACCTCTTACAGGAAAAGCTGTGATGAAGTGAAACTAAAGGGTTAATAAACACAAACCGATGCACTTTCTATATGACGCACTACATAATATTAAGCCTTTATACAAAATAAATGTGCATCTATCAGCATCATAAACAGCGCGTTTTTAAACGCGTCCAGTCAAAGCACAAGCTTCATAACATTAAGCCAGTGGTTCTCAAACTGGGGTCCGGGGCCCCCAGGGGGGCCGCGAGATGGTGCCAGGGGGACCCCAGTTTTATGACATTTTATAAAATACATTAATTCATCATGAATTCTGTGTAATTAAACCTTAAAAAATAAGGCTTCTAACCAACAGCACTACTTTGTATAATTTAATATGTTTTGTTAAATTAAAATGTTACCTTTAAGAACAAATTTGTCCTAATTTTCTTTGGGGGAGCCGCGAAGGAATGGGGGGCCGCACACTGAAAGAGTTTGAGAACCACTGCATTAAGCAGCTTTAAGTCTTTTGCTATCATTTTAGCGATTAGCTGTGTCATGTCGTCCCCTTACCTGTTCTGATTCAAGAAGTATTGTTTAGGCTCGTGTGGCTCTTTTTTGACGGCGCTGTACATTTTGCACCTGACTGACTGTATTTCCGAAAATCACGGCATCCTTTTAAACCATAGTGCTTCAGTGATGCGAGTTGTGGCCGGCTTTACGGGATCGGCGGACTGCCGCGTATTGCGTGAATCGGCGGATTGTTGTGAGCGGGTGCGCAGAATTATCTGTTTGTTTTTGAATCATGCATAGTAATGTTACTGATTTAATACGCCGGTCTGCGTAATTCGACTCGACGTCAAACACGCATCTCCAGACCCTGTCTTTACTACCACATGTGCTTGTAACGCTAATCAGACATCCAAATGCCGCCATATCCACAATAAATAAATAAATAAACCCACATGATCATAGTTTTCGTGATCGATCATGGATGCCACGTTCAAGTATTCGAGCAATCGAGTACTCGTGCCCATCCCTATTAAGTGCACGCGTTGATAAAGAGGAATGTATTAATTCGTCTCAGTTAAGGTAACAACATAATAAAATATAAAAAAACGGTGGTGTTTTCCTTTAAAACATACAGTGTCACCTTCAAATAATAATTATGTGAATTACATACATCAGTTGACCTGAAAATGCGAATAAACTGTTTTTCATAGCAGTTTTGCTAAATACAAAATTGCCTAAAAACAAACAAACCTGCAAGCGTACATTTTTGTGCAACATATGGGATTTTTTTGCGAAGTTGAGGTGTTTATATTGGCCGTATTTTCAGTTCGCAATGTCAATTTGCGGGGGTGACAGCTTTTGTACCTTTTTTCTGACAGTCTATGTAGCTCATCGTCAGCAGCTTCCATAAGCTGTCATAATTTCCACAATAATGTGTGCGTTTTGCTATGAATCGACACTGAACAAGACACGTTTAACGTCTTTAAGTGGCTTCTTTCCAGTTTACTGACTCAGATTCGGGCTTCAAGCGACCAATACTGTCTGCAAGAGTGCTCTTCTGAAAACATGTCAATCACATCCTCTTCTGCATTACAGTTATAATAGTGCTGAAGAGCTCTTTTAGTATGGTTGAAATCTCTACAATGTACCAGCACAAAATGTCTTACTTGACACATTTCTTGCTTTAAAACCGTTCACTTTTTCCCTGAAGTGCATAAGAGCTCTCTTTTGTCATATAGTTACTGAAGTGGGCTTGTGGTATTTCATCTGTAATTCTCTACCATTTTAAAGATTGTGTTCTGCCGGTCCTACACACCCGACTATTATATTGTCCCCAGCTAAGGGTTCATTGTAGAATCAGTGGGGTTCCTTTATAAAATATTTCTCCGTTCTCTCGCTTATAAGCTTGCCACATGACTGCATGGTGCTTTAGCAGCCTGCCCAAGGGGATTGTGGGGGATTATGTTCTGTCTCTCTCCACTGAAGAAAGCCTTAGGCCCGTGTTTCAGCTTGTTTACTAGAGGCAAACATAGTTGTTAAGCTTTTCATTCATGAGTGTGAAGTAATAATGGAGCATTCGAGTGTTGTTTGTTGATCGATGAATGATGTGAAGTGGTAGACCAACGTATTTTAACACACTAACTCTGAGCTAGTTTGCTGTGCTAGACGCAAGCTCAGCAACACCCAGCTAGTGTTTGTTTTTGAAATCACCTGTCAGTCATGATGAAAGATGGATCGATTTTACAGAATGCAAAATGTAAACTAATTATATTTGATCCTGCTGTGAAATCCAGGCTAAAATCTCATAATCTAATTATGAGATTAAGGGCATTAAAGTTTTAATAACTAATTTAACATTGATTTTAACATGGCCTTACTCAAGGTCAATATTAAAGAAATCAAAGTTATGTTTTCACCGAATGTTCTTTTTTTATGTAGAAAACACAAAAGAATGCCTTTGGCTGGGATTTTATATGACTGGGTCACATATGCATGTACAAAACTGCAATTCATAACTTTCATCTATCTATCAATCACCATCACTGTTTAAAAAATAAAATTGCAGGGTAATTTTTTTGTATGCGAGTTGCTGATGTCTATGATCACCGCATCAGAGCGGATCTGTCATTATATATCAGCATGTTTACACAATGTTCTCCAAATGATGATCACTACAATTTTACAGATTAAACACCGCCATCTAGATCACAAGCCTTATAAGATCCGTAAGCCTTGTATTTTCATAACGTCTCTACTGTCTTTACTAATATGCATTTACTTTACATTTGCAACAATGCAAAATGTAAAAAGTGCTATAAAATAAACTTGAATTGAAATATTATATACAGTACTTATACTGTAAAAAATAGCTGTAGTTATGCAGCTGTTTGCCAGTTACTTACTGTAGATTTACATGTATGTTATTTACTGGCAATAGTGAAACAGCTTCCAGTAATACTGTAATTTTTTACAGTATAGTGATGCCTGTAAAGAGTGAAGGGTTAAACATGTTTCAAGTGCGCGTTTAAAATATAATGTTTCACTTAACATTTTACTCTCTGTTTATATTACTACTATTATAAATATTTGCAGGTACACCCTTCTGTAACCCATTTGGCTTTCATATTTATTTCATCTCAGACGGCTGGTCATGAGTGGCAGTGTGATGTTCCCATGGCAACCCTGCTGTTTGGTTAATGACTGTTCTGCTATTAAATGGCATGGAAAGACTGTCAGCAGGCGAGATGAGAAAAATATGCTGTTGCGTTTTAAGAATAACTTAATTATTTTGGTAGATTTGCTCATAAAATCCTTTTTTGCATATAAATGAAGAATCCCTTCCAGAAAATAAAACACTGAATATGAGAACACTTTGTTCAGTTTATATGTTTATATTTGTTTCTAATCATTTAAATTGACAAAAGTTTAAAGTGCACCTATTTCATTGCTAAGAAAACAACGTTATTTTGTGTATTTGGAATAATACAATGTGTTCGCATGGTTTATGGTTAAAAAATACATTATTTTCCACATACCCTACATTTCTGTAGCTCCAGATTTCAATCTCTTCCTGAAACGCATGGATTGTGTACAAAACTCATCGATTTGATTGGCCAGCTAATCTGTACGTTGTGATTGGCCTGAATAACTTTGATGTCAGACAGAAATGTGGTGCTTCTTACCATGTTTGAAAGATTCGCGCACAATGCATGTTGACAGGAGTTAACTTACAGGAGTCCGAAGCGGGAGGAATTATGATAATGTCGGTCTTGTCTACATCACCAATCCCAGGAAGTAAACTGTTGCCTACAATCCGTGTGTTTGTTGTAGTCCAAGAAAAGAGATGTACGTTGGAAACAATAACTCGCGCCATCGTTTACTTTGGGGTTTGTACCTTTTGCATATTGTTAACATGTACTAATATACACTTACACACCAAAGGAAATGTAAAATAGTGAATCGGACAATAGGTACCCTTTAAACACTGAATTTAGCACATTTTTTTAAACAAAGGCATAAATTAATACAGATAAGATTTGTTCTTGTATGACTTAAATAGCTCCTCATAGTGGTTGAAAAAGCCTTTCCTTAAGGGACTTTAGTATTGTCTACTTTAGCATGTAAATTGTCCCTTTATCCGCCCTTAATCTTAACCATACCATTACCCAAAGGCGCAGTTTACACCTGGTATTAAGATGTTTTGGTCAATCACATCACAAGTGGACGACGCTAAATGCAAACGTAAACAAGGTGTAAACCATTTTGAGCTCGTATACTTTCGACCACATTCAGAGGTAGTCGAAAACGCATTTGAGCGGATTGTTTGTGTGGTGTAGACGTTCATGTGGTTTAATGTGTTTGAACAGCCTCAAAAGACTGCCTACTTAAAACACATCTAATACCAGGGCCCAAACTTCTTTGATTGACAGCGTTCTGACTCCACCCACTGAACTGAGGGCATTCAATGATTGAGCAGATTTTTTCAGAAATTACAGTAGGTGTATTTTGGCTTTAGCATTAGGAGAATAGCCAACACTGCTTATGAGTTCAAGCTGTTTTAATTCTCATATGTGTCCATTGTTCTTGTTCTGGCAGACTTGTTGCCTCAGATTTGTCTGAAAGAGTCATAACTCAGACTTTCACCACACCATTTACAGTACTGTGCTTTGTTAATTCATGTTTTAATTTATTATGATTTCTTCTGTAATCACAGTCAGTAGCTTGTTGCCAAGTTGGTAACATATTCCTGAACTCTGCAGTAATGATAGAAATTAATTGACTTTTACACACCCAAGCACCACAAACCTTTCTTCATAATTAAAAACCAATTACAATAACATTCAATCTATGGCAGACATATCATCAGCTCATTAAATGGCACTTCAACTCTTTAACACACCATAATCAAATAAAGCCCTGGAAAAAAGCTATATATGACAGATTTGACACTACAGTGAGGGACTGAAATACATTTTAAACAGATTATCAGATACTAATTTCATTCATTCTTCAACATTTTGCTCCATTGTGCTGTACAAAAACTAAATTAAAACAATTTCACAATCAATTTATGATGCCAAGAGATGCTTTCCATTATCGGATCCATTACAGTGGACTGTCAGAAATTTTTTTTACTTTTTTTTCCCGAAAAGTACACCTTTGCATCTAAAGACTTCATATTAGTACCTCAGAGGTACAAATTGGCACCAAAGAGTGCATATAAGTACCTCGAAGGTACATATTTATATAAAACAGCAGAAGACCCCACCGGGTACCACTCCTCTCTACTACAAATAGGAAAAAAAGGCTACAATTTGCACAAGCTCACAAAAATTGGACAGTTGAAGACTGAAAAAATGTTGCCTGGTCTGATGAGTGTTGATTTCTGTTGAGACATTTAGATGGTAGAGTCAGAATTTGGCATAAACAGAATGAGAACATGGATCCATCATGCCTTGTTACCACTGTGCAGGCTGGTGGTTGTGGTGTAATGGTGTAGAGGATGTTTTCTTGGCACACTTTAGGCCCCTTAGTGCCAATTGGGGATCGTTTAAATGCCACCGCCAACCTGAGCATTGTTTTTTGACCATGTCCATCTCTTTATGACCACCATGTACCCATCCTCTGATGGCTACTTCCAGCAGCATAATGCACCATGTCACAAAGCTTGAATAATTTCAAATTGGTTTCTTGAACACGACAATGAGTTCACTGCACAAAAATGGCCCCCACAGTCACCAAATCTCAACCCAATAGAGCATCTTTGGGATGTGGTGGAACGGGAGCTTCATGCCCTGGATGTGCATCCCACAAATCTCCATCAACTGCAAGATGCTATCCTATCAATATGGGCCAACATTTCTAAAGAATGCTTTCAGCACCTTGTTGAATCAATGCCACATAGAATTAAGGCAGTTCTGAAGGCGAAAGGGGGTCAAACACAGTATTAGTATGGTGTTCCTAATAATCCTTTAGGTGAGTGTAGTTCATCCTGTCATTTCTTTGTGAAAAAATGTCACCTTTATACTGTTTGTTTGTTTCTCAAGCTAAAATGCTTTAGTAAACGGTCAATTCACTCGTCAGATAATTTCATAAATTTCAGGGCATGATCAAGAATGAGAGTGGGTGACTGGGTTTGTGGATCCTATTGGGAACCATTGACCTTCAACTGTTGGAGATTAAGCGAATAATTGATTCATTGTGAGCAGAGAAATGAAGGTAAAGATGGTTTACAAGAACCCCAGAGCACCCCGTTCCTCTCTTACACATTTTGTGTTTGTGACACACGGCCACCAGGGATTTGGTTGGGTGCAGTAACAAGCACTGTCTTTCTCCCTCCTACTGCAACTCACACTGGCTGTTCTGGTGGGATGACTGGGAGATTGTTGTGATGAATCTTTTGAAGGGTAAAAAAAGCAGGAAAACTTAAAACTGATAACCAGTTAATACAATATTCCCAACATTTACATATTATATTGGAAATATTGCAAGAGGTGGTGTTTAAGAGAGAATATGAAATGTCCAGACATAACCCAAGCAGCGCTGGGAGAGAGACTATCAACTCTTTCTCTGCACATCATCATTATGCAGTGCCTCTGTGTCCCTCTTTTGTTTTACACCACAGTTCATTTCCAGCGACTGTGTTGGATCCTGGGGGTCTGTGCGGCCCTTTACATGTTAATGGATGATGTTACTGTTATTCACATCCCCTCTGGTGCACCTCACACACTGCTGACTGTAAAAGAGGCCGGAGTTTGGTGTTCTGTGTGGTAGTAAATCAACCCTAGCCGTTCCATTAACTGGATTTGTGGGTGGTCTAATACCCATGAGTAATATCTTAAACAAAGCTTTTTAGCCTCGTGGCTTATTTTGTGTGTCTAGTGAGTGCTCCACAGGTAATGGGTAAATTTCGACCAGTGAATGGGGCATTCAATCAACACATGCACTTTAAACTCAGACCTATATCCTTAAGCCTGTTGAGCGTGGGGAAGTATTTAGAGACTGTTGTAGAATATACGCTGAGGGATGATGGTATTGGAAAACCTTAATATCTGTTTCAGTTTCTTATTTTTTGTGTTGCCTGGCAACCGTGTCCGAAAAGTTGCCCCGTGTATCATCACCTTTAGATATTTAGCTGTTAGGTTTTGTACCCTTTCAATCAATCTGAAGTTTGAGATTCAGCTGTATGTTGCTTTAGATTAGAGGATGGGTTTGATTGACTTTAAGCATCTCTTCACTGTTGCTTCTTATTTCAGCAATGCTGGATCTTCTTGTCTGACAGACATGTTACCTCATGTTGCATCATCACAGTCTGATAAGAAACCAGTCAGTCTGGAGTGAGAAGATATTTTTCCTTGTTCTCACCTGGAATACATACAATGAAACGTCTTATGCACCAAAATTCAGTGTAAATTTCAGAATGTGACGTCAGATCCCGTTGATATTCTGTTTGTAAGTAACCAATAACCAACGTCTGCCAAATGTTATAAGACTAACATCTACATAATTAAACGCTACTATGTGCTTGGCATTGGCAAGTCAAGGTATTATGTAAGCAAAACCCAACATCCGATAAACGTTTTAAGATGAGTATTAGAATAAATTAAAACTGTATAAGAAGATAAAACATTATAAATCATTTATTTTTGTCATTTACGCTCACAAGTTTTTGTGGATTGCAGTGCCACTAAGAGTTTAAGTATTTTTTTATAACTTGGCTTGTCAAAAGTTTAGTCATGTCAACAAAATGACATTAAATAAGAAAACCAAAATAACGAGAAGGGAACAGGTGATGGGAATAAACTAATGATTAACAGGAAAACGAGGGGGCGGGAACAAGAGACGAGACACCGAAGGCACATGACCCGATACACAAGGCCATGAGCCTCCACATAGAACATGGGACTGCCAGAACCCTGCCATTATGACAAGACATAAATATAAGAAAAAACTCCTTGGCAGGATCCTGACACTGATCTAATTATGATGTTTATTCCAAACAAAATTGCATGTGTCTCTAAAGAAGAAGCTTGATTTAGAGTTTTGGCATCAAAGTAGTGTGAATTTCTAGTGAAAATATGACATCTGACTAATGCTGGAGTTTACGGTCAAGCAAACGTCAGGTTTTGGTGTTACTCGATTTTCTTTTTCAAATGTCAACCCAATTTTCATTATAAAACAAAATATGACATTTGTCCAATGTTAGAACTTGATGTCAAACTAACGTTGGAGGTTGAAACAATGTCCTACTTAGCCCCTACTCCTACTTAGCTCCTAAGCTCTGGAATGATTTACCAAATAATATTTGAGTATCAGACACAGTCGATCAATTTAAAGCTAAACTTAAGACATTCTTCTTTAACAAAGCATTCACATAAAATGTCCAATAAATGTACTTATCCCGCAATAGTTAGTTTGTCTAGAACAAAGCACTCACATACCTCATATGGGTAATATACTTATGCCGCAATAGTTAGCCTGTCTGGAACCGAGATGACTTAAACCACTATAATGTATGACACTTGCATTACATGTGAACGGCCCCTACGCTAAAAGTATTCTGTTTCTCTCTCTCTGTCTCATCCTCGACCCTGAGGACAATGAGACAAACAGACCCAGTTCTTGCAGCCGTGAAGGTCATCACACCACTGATCTACTGACCGTCCTCTAACGAGATGCCCAGCCAATGCTTGACCAGTGACCACCGGCGGAACTAGTTTGATTCGCTTACCCGTTTACATACCTCGATAGTATTTATATATATGTATCTCTCTCAAGGGTTTTCCCCCTCCTAGGAGTTTTCCCCCTGGACTAGCCAGGAGGGTTTTTCTTCTTCTAGGGGATGTTTTCATCCCCTGGAGAGTCCGCCACCTTTACTACTTTACTGTATACTTTACATTATTACTACGCTCGATTTTCTATGCTTTTCCTACATGTATTTATGTAAAGCTGCTTTGAAACAATTAACAATTGTGAAAAGCGCTATATAAATAAAATTGGATTGAATTGTCGGCATTAGGTGTCAATGCGATTTTCCTTATCAACCGAAACCTAACGTCTGTCCAACATCTGAAGTTGACGTCGGGCCAACGTTGGGTTTTGACATCGACACGATATTCATTTTCAATAAAAATGCAATGTCTGCTTGACGTCAGAGCTTGCCGTCAGGCCGATGTTGGGTTTGGAGGACGACCTGATTTAAAATTTCAACCGAAACACATTGCTGCCCGACATCATAGCTTGGCATCAGGCCAACGGTGGGTTTTGATGTCATCTTGATTTATATTTTCACCTGAAACGCAACGTTTGACATCAAGCCAAGTTAGGTTTTGATGTTGATGCGATTTTCATTCTCAACAGATACGAAATTTCTACGTAACGTTGGAGTCAAACCTCTTCCTGGCGTTATACTGATGCCGTGTGCTGCTAAGATGTAATTGTATCGCAGAATGAATTGCATTTTTTTCCCTCGCCCATGCACATTTAAAAGATCTAAAGATCACCACATAAACGATAGTAAAGGTCATTCACAGATTGATTGTTATCTTAAAATGAAATGATTGCATTTTCAATAGAAACAGAATGTCTGCTTGACATCAGAGCTTGACATCGGGCCATTGTTGGGTTTTAACGTCAACATAATTTTAATTTTCAACCAAAACGCAACGTCTGCCTGACGTCAGAGCTTGCCGTCAGGCCGATGTTGGTTTTGGAGGTCAACCCGATTTAAAATTTCAACCAAATCACAATGTCTGCCCGACATCATAGATTTGCATCAGGCCAACGTTGGGTTTTGATATCATCTTGATTCTAATTTTCACCTGAACGGCAACGTCTGCCTAACATCAAAGCTTGAATGTTTTCATTCTCAACCGATACGGAGTGTCTACGGAACGTTGGAGTCAAACCTCTTCCTGACGTTATACTGATGTCATGTGCCTGCTGGGATGTAATTGTATCTCAGACTGAATTGCATGTTTTTTTCCCTTGTCCATGCACATTAAGAGGATCTAAAGATCACCACATAAACCATATTAAAGGTCAAACACAGATTGACCGTTATCTTGAAATGATTGTTATTTACCATTTTTTCCGTGCATGCACAGGATTAATCATATGACTTTTAGTTCTATATGCCGATTTTACAGACATCTGCCCTGATTCCGGTCCCTAGGGTGCGTCATGTTTTAGCAGTTTGTCTCTGGTGGTTTGTTAGATAAGATGAAGGTAAGGGGGCAAAGCTCTCCTGTGGGGTCTCTCACTCTCTGCAGGGAGAGAATTTCACACCAGCTGACACTTTAAGGGATTTACTATCCTCTCACCCATATCCGGAGAGACTGGGAACTCCTGTCTGGGTGAGATTTGGGAAAAAAGTGTTTTTTTACTGTAAATAGGCAGATGTTTTAATTGGTATAAATGCACGTGATTTAACATATATTATTACTGTACATTCATTCGTATTGAACCATCACATGCTTTGATATAGCAGTTAGTATAACTAATTTAACTGTGTTTCTAAAAGATCCCAATGCTGAGGAATTGAACCAAAAATAGCACCATTTTTTGTTGGTTAACATGTTTGGTGTCCACTTCTGTTATGTTATGGTGAATAACCCAGCACACAGTGAGTGAACTCCTTAAAGTCCTAAATATCCCACATTGGGTCTACATATCTGTAAATTTTAATATATACCATGTAGTAGTGGATCAATACACATTTGAAGTACTAATATGTACTCTTTAGGTACAAATGTGTGCTTTTTGCAGTGACAGCTTTTGTAGTGGTATATGATATATCCTAGATGTCTAATATGTTTAAAATCATCACGTCCTCGCTCTCACTCTCTCAGAACGCAGCAGGAAAACTAACCTTGTGGAAAATGACATTATGTGAAGTAAAGTGTCTGTAATTTTAGTGGATACGGCTGAGCGAGCTCTGTCTTAAGCATGTGTTTTATGTTAATATGGAGATTACCTCTGTAATTGCTCTTATAGCGCTCACCGCATGCTAGCGAAGTTTCGTCTCGAACAGAAGTCATGCTGAATATGGATTATGATATCATAATACAGGTCAAAATGAAAAAGTATGGAGATTCATTACCGTCACCAAAATATTTTACACACACACAGAAATGTACGGTATATGACTTTGTATATGTATCCACCTTGCCATTTAGATGCACCCCCTAAATTGGAACCAGTTGGATTTGAAGCAATGCAGAAATGCATTTTTTAAAATACACAGTTTGCACAGTTATCATGGTTAATAGGGTATTAAAAGGTATATTATTTCATCATCGATTCATATCATATCACAAGTAAATATGTTTCGGGGTAAACAGTTCTCTAGCAGGACTTTAAACCAACAACAATGCAGTCTCTAGTCTTTACCCCAAACATTTATTCACAGCAAGTGCTTGTATATATACATACTGTAACTATGGTTCCACCCAGGCCTGATCGGTGACCGCTTTCGATTATCCCACCTTCCTATTGCTTGTCCAAGTCTCAAAACCCAGAAGCTGTTGTGGGGTACTGAGAGGAGGGGGCCTTCTGTTGTGATTGAGGATGTGCAGCTGGCGTCTTCGTCCTTGCCCGAGCAAAAATCCATCAGCGCATTAACCTTGTGAAATAAATCAGGAGATGCAGGCAGACAGGATGAATAGCACTGTCTGAATATAGGCTGTCATGTGAATAGCAAAATGAACAATGTCCGTGCCGCCAAGGGGCCGAATGAATGCTGTTGCTTGCACTATTGTGTTATGCACAATGAATAAAAGCTACGACGGTAAGATTTCAGCTATTTTGACCGTTTTTTCATTCCGGATCACCTTTAAAAGCCAGAGCGGTACAATGTAAGAAGGCTCATTCATGATTAGAGACGCTCCTCGATAAAGTCAGAGACAGGCAAAGTGAAAGGTTGTAAAAGGTTGGAACCTGATTGGTCTTGATGCATTTTACCCATTTGTCTGTGGTTAATGGTGCTGGTAAGCAAAAAAAACCCCTCTTCTTTCAAAACATTTATCCACCCTGCCAGGTGCACTGAAATAGTTTTTACAGTGGGAGAAAGTGTTGCTGAAATGTGTAGTTATTTGATGTGCTCTTTTCCTCATAGGGGTCTTTTTGTAAATGTCGCACTTTATATAAACACTGTGACTTTTTTAGGAATTATTGTAATTGAAGAGGTAAAGTCCTGGGGCCTCATTTATCAAGCGTGCGTACGAACAGAAGTGTGCGTAAAGTGTGCGTAGGAACAGTTTTACGCAAAGTGTGGAATTTATCAAATTGCACTTATACGTAGAAATGTGTGTAAATATACGCACACCTCGGAGTATGCGTACGCAGAGCATCTAGTGGTAGAATAGCGATACTACACAGGACCGTCCATCCCCAGCGTTAAAAGAACACTTTGCCTATTTATTATCCACCCCAAGGTGTTAAAAATGATTACTGTTAATAAAGTAACTGCAAATCAGTGTTGATGTTAATTAATGAAATTAGTGTCTAACCCTATATTAGAAAGCTCCGTCAAATGCTTGACACAGTGGCTTATCTTGAAATATTGGAAGACTTGGCAAATCATCCATTCCGCCGGGAGCGCGTTTTCAGAGATCGCGCCGATGATGCTGGTTATGCGGCTGTCCAAGGAAAGTTCTGTCATTGTCTGTCCTCCTACAGATTTCACGTCGGTGTGCTGTGACGCGTTTTTTTTTTTTTTTGGCTGATCATTTAATGTCAAACCACTTTTTTATTTCTAGAAGTGTTCTCATACCCAACGGAATTAATCTCACTGGTAACAAGTTCCCATGCAGATTTGTTTTCTTTTGTTAGTCATCCCTCCCGTACAAAGTGAACCAAATGTGTTATTAACCTCATCCACCAGTTACTCAATTTCTATGTCTGTAAAGTTCCTCTTTTACGCTCTCTTTGCCATTATTGCGATGAGGGAAAAAGCACAACCACGTGACTTATAACGGGAGGTGTTGTCACCATATATGGTTCATTGGAGGCGTTTCGGAATGCAAATGACCATGAACGTGCACGAGCATGGTGCTTAAGAACAAGTGGGATTTATCATCAAGGATTACTTACTGATGTGCGTACGAACCCCGTGCGCACGTTTGATAAATCCCGATTTTTTTGTACTTAGGCACATTCTAAATTTCATTCGTAGGTACAAATATAGAACATTTTCTACGCACTGTTGATAAATGAGGCCCCTGGGCTTGTAAAAAGTCAGATCAGTCATGGCTGTTATCAATCCAGGGTCCAAAATCATCAGCTTTCATGAGAAAATGCAAACTTTATGTAGTGCAGGCATACGTCTGTGCATTATAGCAAAAAATTAAGTCTGACAGATGTTTTAATAAATGGGGCACATTTAAATGGGCAATGCATTTAGTAAATGTGCTGCACGATCTCATGTACTTACAATAGAAGTCATTAAGATCATCTTTTTCTTGCTTGCCACCCTTCCTTCCTCCTCCTCTCTTTTCCCATGTGTTAAAATCATGTGTTGATTGCTTGGAAGTGACAGACTCTTGGATGCGTCGTCACCTGTGGTCTCCCATAACAAGTCCCTCCTCTCTGTCGTCTTGTTTCCACGCCTCCGCCATGAGGCTCTAAAGGGCCGTTGCAATCAAATTTTAATTAGTGTGGGGATTAGAAACAAGATGAGATGAGAACCAGGCTAAATCGACAGCCCTGTGGGGTTCATAATGGGAGAAGATGAGGAGACCCAGGGTGGTGATGGAGTTTGCAGGATGTTTTTACAGCCTCTCGTTCCTGCTCAAGAACACGTTTAAACAACATCACCGTCTGTCTACTCCTTAATATATAGCTCTCATGTGGGGCGTTGCTTTAGAGGATCTCTGTTCTCTGGCATGTGGGATTATGCAATTTTTGCTGTTTTATATATTGCATGTGTTTTGTTGGGGATTGATGCATGGCAGAACACTGTAAATCTTTTTGGGACAGTTTAATTTTGGCTACATTACAGTGCAAGTCTAACTGGGCGTTCACAACAGACGCGGTAGAGGTGGCAAGCACGAGTGATTTACATGTTAAGTCAATGCAAAGATTTGTATAGTTATCCTGCGACGCAGATGGTGCGTTCTGTGCGAATTGAGCTTTGCCACGGGAAACAATCAAGTTGAAAAATCTGAACTTTGGCGGATTTCCGCGCCGCCTTAACCAATCAGGGCCTTGCTGTAGTAGTGACGTGATTGCAGGAAGTGAGCGGAGCCCCTCCCATGATGCGAATTTCCACGGGAATGTCTCGAATGACTAGAATTTCACACGTAGCTTTCACGCGCGAATGAAGTGAGTAAACTCAAAATGTTCAAGCGTCCAACTACGCGCAAATAGCACATTTTTGCCGCGGCTGGTGTGAACGGACCAATAAAGGGGACATATCATGAAAAACCTGACTTTTTCCATGTTTAAGGGCAAGGATTGGGTCCCCAGTGCTTCTATTAACCTAGAAAATGTGAAAAAGATCAATCTAATAACTTACTTTTGGTAAACTATTCTCTGCAAGCATGTGAAAAATAGGTCATTGAAAATTCCGTGGCATTCTCACGGATCTCCACATATTTCCGTGGCCCTGCCACGGACTTTCTTTTCCATGGCATTCTCACGGGTTGGTTACTGTTTTGTCCTATTTTCTTACCATTTTCGCTTCGTTTAAGGGTTAGATTTACATAAAATGACATCCCTACCCAAACCCAACTCTAACCCCAATGCGACAATAAGGTGACAATTGATTAAAGTTTAGAAAATATTAAAGAATACATCAGAAAAAATAGTATAAACCAATACTTAAAGTGACATACTAACGCAAACACCAAATCTAACCCTAAACCGAAGCGACAATGGTTTAAAAATAGTAACCAATCCGTGAGAATGCCACAGAAAAGAAAGTCTGTGGCAGGGCCACGGAAATATGCTGAGATCCGTGAGAATGCCACGGAAAAATGAGCAAAAAATTCTGTGACTATCCCACTTTGTGAGATCATGTTGGAAAATTGGCTCCCCTTGTGATGTCAGTAGGGGATAATACCGCCCCTTAACCATGGCACTGCCATTTAGTGCAGAGATAAACTCATTTGCATTTAAGACGACACACCCAAAACGGCACATTTTTGCTCACAACTACATAGTGGTCATTTTAACATGCTATAATAAATTATCCGTGGGGTATTTTGAGCTAGAACTTCACATATGTACTCTGGGGACACCAAAGATTTATTTAACATATTTAAAAAGTCTTGTGAAACGTCCCCTTTAAAGCTGTATAAAGTATTTCTCAAATAACACAATAATATTTATGATTACATTAGGTGCCTTAAGTTTCCACTGTATATCCATAACAATTCCGAACCTGTCTATTTGCAAAGCCAATCATTTAAACAACAGCACTGTGGGTAATTTTTCAGCCTGGGGCTTATTTTCAGTGTAATTCATCATGTTGAGATGGCAAGGCAACTGCTCAGATTGTGTGGATGAAGGTGGTAGTTACTGTGGTAGTGGCTGGTTGGGTAAAGCCTTCACTGGGCTGTGACCGATAGCGGCAGCAGAGGCTAATGCCCGCTGAATGCCAGTGCACTCTGTATGTAATGCAAATGGCCTGACATTTAACTGCTGTGGGCAGGGTGTAATTAAAGATTTGGCCTTTAGCAGTGCCTGTCCTCCCCTACTGATGATGAGAGAGAAAGAGAGCGGGCTATCGTCTTCAGTTACAATAGAGACAGGCTGAGCATTTCTCGAGCGTCTTTGAACAGTTCAAATGAACCATATTAGTCATTTGCACAAAGTTTGCGCAGTCTATTGAAATACTTTCATATATCCAATAACTCTTATCTGCTCACAGCACACATTCATGTCCAGAATGTCAGAGCAAAGTGTATTTGGTTGTCCTTGGTGTGGAGGGTGGGCGAAACAACATGATGTATGCTAATGAGCACATCACCAGAACTGGAAGCACTGAACCTCACGCACTGTAGGTGAGATGTAATTGTTTTCACTTGATGCTTGCTGTGTCACATTTAGTAAAGACATGGTGTTGCTTAGCTCAAGTCTAAGCAAAAAAAGAGTCTTTTTCAGCCTGGATTTTTTGTTCACAAAAGAGATTGGTGTTGAAAGTTAAAGAGGCCTTGTAGGCACTGCAGCTAAATTTGGTTGTCACTTCACCTTTTAGTGCTTAATTCTGTTGTGTGCACACACAGTTCAGTAATTTACGGGAGTGACAACAGCATTCCACCTCCGAATTAGCTCCCGCAAAATGCAGGTAGTAACAACCGCATCTACAGAAACTCTGTGTGTAACCCCGGATTTCCACCGACTGCGGAGCAGCTGCAGATCAGCTCCGCTGTGTTACGTCTCCGCACTCTGCCGTCCGCCAATACCCACCAGTTCCGTTTTTGTTGCAGTGCGGCTGCGTGCTGAAGTGACGAGGTCTCGCAAATTCACGTGATGATCGCGCGATACCTAGTTCTGTCTCTGCCCATTATGCCGTTGAATTATGACGTTTTTACAAACCAGCCCAGATCACAACACGAGATCTCGCATAGACAGAGCAGTACATCAAATCCATCCAAAATTCAAAAAATAAGAAGGCTGCTAAAACATTTATATATGCTTTATCTTTAATGTATTTATTTGAAACTCCCCTGGCTCTGTTCCTGTCTATTATTTGTTGTTTCTGTATTAATGACTTTATTTGTGTGTGTTTGTAATGTTTGTATTGCAAAGATTTAATAAAAAACACGAGTTCTCGTGAATTCAGGTATGATCACGCGATAAAGTCATGGCTCCGCCCTGCGGAGCTGTCCGGCATCCGTCAAAAATAGAAGCTCTGCGTATTTGTGCCGGAGGGCTGCGGATGGCCGGAGCTGTGACGGATTCGGAGCGCAGTCAGTGGAAATACACACATTGACTTGAATGGAAACCGATTGACTCCGCCGCCGTTCCGCAACGGATCCGCAGCCGTTCCGCAGTCGGTGGAAATCCGGGGTAAAGATCCAAACTAAACAAATAGCTGTTGATGAAGTATTTAAATGTGTGTCATGGACATGACAGGTCTTTCTTTGAAAAAGTAAATGCCTAGAAGGGAAAAAATATTCTGTATGCACGGTGCAGAGGTACGATCATTTACTTACATGTGTTGCCAGATCTTGCACATAAAAAGCAGTGAATAAAAAAGCCCACGATAAACCTAAATGAAACCAAATGCTTCACCGCAAAGACAGAAATATTGGGAATGGCACCTACCCACATTAATAACACCAAAAACTTGATCACTTGATGAGCCAAAGCAATAAATGCCACAAAGGTATGTAAGCCCAAAAAAGACACGAACATGGCAACACTAGACAGCACTCCGTAAAACAGCCTCACAAAAATGCGTACAACATACAACGCCAAGACTGAGGTATTATTTTGGTCAAAGCAGTGAATAATAACCACGCGAGACAGCAAAATGTTGCTATGGTTACCTCTGTGTCAATCATTGAATTTTCGGGTCTTGACATGGGACAAACATTTAGGGCAGGGGTGTCCAAAGTCAGTCCTGGAGGGCCGGTGTCCTGCAGAGTTTAGCTAAAACTTCCCTCAACACACCTGCCTCAAAGTATCTAGTTTGCCTAGTAAGACCTTAATTAGCTGGATCAGGTGTGTTTGATTAGGGTTGGAATAAAACTCTGCAGAGACACCGGCCCTCCAGGAGCAGGATTGGACACCCCTGAATTAGGGCATTCACTCCCGCATTTGTCACTCTCAAAACTTTGAAGTGTGTGGGCCAGAGTATAGTGATTACAAGATTATATAGTTATTATGACATCATAGCAGTCATTATGACATAATTTCATAATTAGCATCTTGAGCATTGTAACATCGCATCGTGACGTCATTATATGGTGGTGGTTACTATGACATCATAATACAAACGGACACCAGTTTGAGTATGATTTCTGCAACATATAGACCTTTTGCGTGTTTTCAAACAGAGATGACGTTTTTGTGGGCGGAGCCCAACTGGTGGCAGAAAGTGACAGCTCCTCAATAGCGATGTAAAGTGTTTTAGCGTTAAACTGTGATTTTTATGGATCTGGTGTTCTGTGGAGGTCTGTTTCCCCTATATTTCTCTTTAGAAAGGTGGAGATTTGACCTGCTACTATAAATGTTCATTGTAGTATCTCTTATCATCAGCCAGAGCCCATTTCTGTTCACTTGGATAGGGAACCTCCCTCATCTTAAAAAATGATAGAATAGGGATTATAGACACAGCACAAACTAGCCATTAAACAGATATTTTTATGTCTTATATTGCCTCTAAAATTAAATGGCATCCTCAGAGAGCGAGACAAAAAAGAAGGAGTCAGGCCAAGGAGAATATACTGCCTTTGTTATAAAGGTGACATAACATGTTTCCCCCTCTGTGTCTGTGAGCCACAACCAGCCATATATCACACAAGTGAAGATGTACGGAGGGCTGAGCAAAACAAATCAAGGGCAGACGCACAGGGGAAATCTACCGCTTTGGTGTCAAGAGGGCATGTTAAAGCTTTGCTCATCTACACGCTGTTTCCTCATCGCCGCTGACCGCGTTGTGGGCTCCGAGAAAAGAACTAAAGAGATTCCCAGATAGCTTTCGTGCCGGGGGACATTAGGTCCGCAAAAGGGAAGCTTAACCTTGAATCCTCTTACACGATGCTCTGTTAGACCCTCTAGATAAGTGACAAAGAAAAATAGCCCCTGCCAATTTCTGTCTCTACTGTCTGAATTGCGTTTACCAGAAATCACTCCTTAAATGTATCTGAAGTGCAAAGGTAATGTTAATGTTATCTAGTCTAAAGTGGCCTGTGAAAATGTCAATAGCTTTAAATGTCAATGGCTTTGATGTGTCTATTGCATACTGTACAACATAAAGTAAATGAAATGGTTTACCTGAAAAATCTGTCGTATTGATCAAAGTTTAGAGGTTGTTTGTCTAAAAAGGTTCTCGTTTTCTTTAAAATCTTTTTCTTAAGGTGTATGCTTAAAAAGTTTAAATTCATTTGACTAAAAGTCTTTCAATGGTGGTGGGGCTGAGGAGTTTAAAACCTTATATATCAAACAGGCCATTTACAATTTGATCATATTATCAAAATCCAATAGCCTATGTTTTTTTTTTAATAACATGACAATAGTTATAGGAAAGCGTTTTTTTATCAAGAATTTTGAAGGCCTTTTTATAGAGACTTTTCATTTTTGCAAGAGTTGTGGGGCAAGCAAGAGACCAGGTGGTCAAGCAGTAGTCAAAGTGTGAAATAATCATAGAATAAAAATATGTTTTAGCAGCATGCATGTTTAAATTATTTCGAATATGTCGAAAATTTCGAAGATTGAATTTAACTATCTGTGCTATTTTTTTAACATGACTTTTGAAACTGAATGTTGAATCAAGAACTACCCCGATGTACTTAAATTCTGAGACCACATCAAGTTCCACTCCATTGAGGAAAACATTTGATCTAATTACTTCGACCTGACGTTTGGAGAAGTACATGCACACTGTTTTTCTGGTGTTCAACATGAGGCATGAGTCCCTGAGCCAGTGCAGAGGTAGAGCAGCTGTTAAATCAGCCGCTGCTTGTTGAATGGTTTTTGCGTGGGTGTAAATGACTGCATCATCCACGTACATCTGCGAGAAGACATTTGGACATGAATTTGGTAGGTTATTAATGAAAAGTGTGTATACAAAAGAGATATCCCGCACACTAATAACTTGCAAAATATTTATTGCGACGTTTCGATCGTAAGATCTTCTTCAGGCATATGAACAGTGGTATCACAAAGTATTTTAAAAAATCATGGACCAATCACATCAGACAATAGTCACGGACTAATCACAGTATCAGACCTTCAATGACCAATCAAATTTGTCAACAATTATTTCCATCACATCAACAACCTCAATATCATACACAAATCAGAAACAGTCTATAATGACAAGAAAAAAGAGAAAACACCACAAACCGTACATACTGCATGAAGAATTAGAATAAGCATAGTGCAAAACTCCATCAACAATTTAAAAAAACACAAATTTTTCCTCTCAAGATTATAACATCACATTGAAAAGGGCTTCATCATTTAAACCAAGAGGCGATAATGTTTGTAAAGTAAAAATCCAAAATAATTCGCGTCTCTGTAGGAGCATGTCAATGTCTCCGCCTCTCGGTGGCATAGTCACTCTTTCTATCCCACAAAAACTTAGAGAAGAGACATCATGACTCATGGCCATAAAGTGTGCCGCAACCGGATAGTTAATGTCTTTTCTTCGAATAGAGCTCTTGTGTTCACTAATTCTTTTTTTCAATTGGCGCGTAGTTTTACCAACATAGCCTAAACCACACGGACAACGAATTAAATACACCACATGTGTAGAGGCACACGTTATCACAGAATTAATGTGGAATTTTTTTCCCGTTCTAGGGTGACAGAAGAATGACATTTTTTTCGTGTTATTGCACTGGGCACAATTACCACACCGGTAATTTCCATTTTGTAATGGACTAATAGTTCTCTGTGAAAGACTTTGTGTGCAACTCTGAAAACGGGGATGTACTAGATGATCTTTTAAATTTTTTGCTCGTTTGTACACTATAAGTGGAGGGTTAAGGAAAATAGAACTAAGCTCAGGATCAGATGACAAAAGATGCCAATGTTTTTTGAAAATAGATCGAATTAAATAAGATTTGTCGGAATGAGTCGTAATGAAAGTAAACGAATGTTTTTTAACCTTTTTTGTCCTCTTCTTTAATAATTGAGCTCGTGTATTATGAAGAGTAGTATCGAAGGCTTCATCAATCCATTCTGTAGGATATCCTCTTTCTAGGAATTTCATTTTCATTGTCGTTGACTTCTCAATAAAATCTGAATCAGAGTGACAAATCCTTCTTAATCTACAGAACTGACTCTTCGGCAAACCCTTCTTTAACGAGGTAGGGTGAAAGCTAGTTGCGAGTAATAATGTGTTACGATCGGTTTCTTTAGTGAACAAAGTCGTGATTAGACGGCCCTCATTCTTTTGTACCCACATATCAAGGAAATGTACTTTCAAATCACTCACTTCCAATGTAAATTCCAAATCCTCAACAAATCCGTTAAGGACAGACACAAACTCATTTACATCATTGTGATTACCCAAAAAAATACAAAAAATGTCATCAATGTACTGTATCTGTACCATTTTATGATCCGCGAACAAAAAGGATTTTTTTCCGCATTAAATACAAAACATTGTTCAAAGAAGCCAATAAACAAATTGGCATAGTTAGGGGCAAAAATAGAGCCCATCGCTGTTCCACTGATCTGGAGGAAAAAATCCATATCAAAGTTGAAATAATTGTATCTCAAAACGTATGATGCCATCTCGATCAAAAATTCTGTCGGGGGAATAATGTCACCCCGTGTGGAGAGAAAATGTTTCAAGGCATTGAGTCCTCCCTCGTGTGAAATGTTCGTATACAAACTGGTAATGTCCAAAGTTAATAATAAAGACATATCCGGTAGATCATGTATCTCAGAGATCTTATTGATGAAATCAGTAGAGTCCCTTATGTAAGCAGGTAAAGTCTGTACATAGGGTTTAATGAAAAAATCAACATATTGAGATAGAGGTGCTAATAAGGAATTTGTCTGTGCCACTATAGGACGACCTGGAGGATCTACTAGTCTTTTATGGATCTTAGGCAAAGTATAAAACACAGGTCTAATAGGATGTTGGCAATATAAAAACTGAAACTCAGATTGAGAAATCCAACCCTGTGATTTGGCATTTTCCAAAAAGAGTAGTATATCAGATTGATAGCTAATCGTCGGGTCACTCGGCAATTTTTTATAAAACCTAGAGTTTTGTAATTGTGAAAGGATCTCTTCCTGGTACTTCAACTTATCTTGGACAACGATAGCACCTCCTTTATCTGCAGGTTTAATAATGATATTCGAGTCATTCCTTAGTTCCGTCAGGGCTTGTTGTTCATTCAAAGAGAGATTATAAGTCATTTTCCTGCTAGAGGAGCAAGTTTTTAAAACCTCTTGTTCAACCACTCGACAGAAAGTATGAATAGTGTGATTTGACACATTAGGGCAAAAGGTACTCTTTGGTCTAAAAAGTGTCTTAGGTGAATTCGACTCTGATTTGGAGAAAAAATATCTTAACTTCAACTGTCTAAAACATTTAAATAGATCAGTTTTTAGCCCAAAAGCATTAACACCACAGGTCGGAACAAAAGACAATCCTTTTGACAAAACTCCAATTTGATCATCAGACAGTTCTTTTCCAGAAATATTGATTACCGTCTTTTTGAGTAGCTCCGGGTCCACGGTCGTGCGTTTCTTTGCGGACCTGGAACCTCTTCGGCATGTCTTTTTCTGTGGGGCCAGCGTTCCTGAGCGCGTTTGCCCAAAAAAGGTGAGGAACTCTGGGCACTGGAATCACTGTCCATGGTAAAATCACTGCCAGTAGAATCACTTTGTGCATGCACAAACCTTGATCTGGTAACTTTCTTCTGTGCATAAGGTCGTGATACTCCACCGGAGGCTCCCCGGGCTGATGAATGGGTCTCATGGGTGGAATGGTTGCCAATATTGGCAACAGCTGCTGGACAACTGTCCCAAGGATATACCTCATTTCGTAGATAATCTTCTGTATCACGTTTGTATTTTTTTATTTTTATCTCTTTAAGGTGATCTCGATATTTTTAAGTAGACACCTTAACTGAAGCCAGAATCGAGTCAAAGTCAATTTGTGGGATAGATTTGATCTCCTCTTCTAGTACCGTGATATTTGTATGAGTTTCGTTAACATCCACCGATACTTGTTCCACAATTAAAAGCATCAGGTCCATAGAGCACTTATTGAGAATCTCACTCCATTTCCTTAGGAATTCCTCATTCTGTTTACACAGAGTAGGGGGTTTGGGGATTCTTAAACCACGTGGAATTCTCTTGTTTCTCCAGTATTCGCTAAGCGTAGATCCATGCATCTTCAATCGTATTTCCTTGTGGTACAGTCTTTCCAGTTTAATTCGATGTTCATCATGTGATAAATTAAATTCCATGTCCTGTGTCGGAAAAAGAATCCTTTCCGCTTCCTCGTGTGAAAATGCCAATGTATTGGCACAGTTTTTTGTCAAAGAGTTAATTTCTTGAAATGTAGTCATGTTCAAATATAAGCAAGCCACTAATGAAAAGTGAAAACAGAACTGGCCCTAGGACAGACCCCTGCGGAACACCTATTCCAGAATCTAAACAAGGAGATTTGACACCATCTACTATCACATACTGTTTTCTGTGGGAGAGAAAATATCTAAACCATAAAAGTGCTTGATCAGAGATGTTAAACTGAGTTAATCTAGAGATTAAAATCTGACGGTTTACAGAGTCAAAAGCCTTTTTCAAATCTAGAAAAACAGCCCCGACACAAGGACTCTTGTCGAGCAAGCCTTTTATGTTCTCTGTTAACACACACAGGGCACTATCAGTGAAATGATGGGTCCGAAAATCGAATTGTAATTGATGTGGTGAAGGTTGAACGTTTTCCAAATGGGCCGTCAACAATCTGACTACCCACTTCTCTACTATTTTTGATATAACAGGAAGTATGCTAATAGGTCTATAATTAGACATTTCAGTTGTTGCACCTGTTTTAAATATTGGTGTCACTGCAGCCACTTTCCAATCTGCTGGAACTATAGAATGGTTAAAGGACATATTAAGAAGATCTGTAATTGGACGTATGAGAAGATCCTTGCACTCTTTCATTGATCTATGGTTTGTTGGGATAGGACAGCATTTGTTACAAATGGATACAACTATATGAACATCTGAAATCTTAATGTGTGCAAAAAGTCTAAATATTGAGAAAATCACTGTTGCCCAAATGAAGTCTTTAGCAACATTGTCAAATCATATTTTATATATATTTACGATGGGACATGTACAAAATATCCTTATGGAACTTGATCTGTACTTAATATCCTAATGATAAAAATGTATATGTTTGACCCATACAATGTATTGTTGGCTATTGCTACAAATATTCCCATGCGACTAATGACTGGTCTTGTGGTGCCAGTTTTATGTACATTAAAGGAACAGTATGTAGGATTGTGGCCAAAACTGGTATTGTAATCACAAAACGTGTGGCTAAAACTGGTACTGCAATCACACAGCTGGTGGCCAATATACCAAACGACAACATAAACATCAGTTGAGGGCTGCAACTCCACTTTTTAAATGACAATATCCTGACCAGACCGCTGTTGTGAGTGATATAAGTATTTGAAATGAAAATTATTTCTTAATATCTAGTGACATTTCAGGGCCATTTAATGATTAATTGATATAAATTTCTTACATACTGTTCCTTTAACAGAAATAAAAGCAGCATATGTCCACATGTGAGTAACTGTCCCTTTAATGTGACTCCAAGGGCCTAAGGTCTTATAATATGGATACCGTGCATGTCTGCATTTGTTTATTGCACTCTTACCATTTCTCTCATTGTGTTTATATGGTTGAATGGCTTTTGTACAGTTTTTCTGGCTTGGTTGACCTTATCAAGATGCAATAATAAGCTGGGTTTATTACTCACTCCATGTGTATGTGCCACTGTGTGCAGAGTATTGAACGTCTGCTCAGTCTGTTGCAGCTAACGCATTAAGAAGGCTCTGCAGCAAACAAAAAATACATTATTTTCTCCACTCTAACCCAAGCGGAGGTTATTATGGACCTGTTATACAGCAATGCTATAATCTTGGCCGTGTAAGACATTAGGAGGGAAATTCCCCAATAATTAATTGCAAGAGTGATCCAGTGTCAGTTGCATGCGCTGTCTGCATTGTTTGCAACTCCTGATTCACTAAAATAATCACAACATTGGGATGCACCACAGCAAGATTCAGACACCTGAATTTGCTCTTTAAAATGCAGAAAGTGCACACGGCGGAGCTGCACGTCTGGACAGATGCCCAGTTATAATGCCCTTCTCAATCATTCGGTCATCATTTGATGAATTGCTCCCGCCACGATCAATAGAAAAAACACAAACGTCTGTTTTAAATGAAATTCTGTTTTGCTGTCTACTGTCTGCTATTTCAATGCATTTTGCACCTGGTTAAACTGGATTAGTGGGTGGTTAGAGAATAAGACATTGTTTTTTGTGCTGAATGCAGAATAATGCACCTGTTTAAGGAATTTCAATGAAAAGTATGCTAAGGTTTGTTATTTTTTTTTAACATAAAAGTTTACAGCTTATCCTAAAAGTGGTGCATAATTCAGTTTTATCTTTACTTTCAGAGAAGATGGTAAAAAATGGTTCCAAGCTGACACTGAAAAGGTCCTAATGTGTTTTATTTACAGATATGCATACATTTAGTACCAATATGTACCTCAGGTAATAATATGAATGTCTTCAGATGTACTTTTTGAAAAAGTACTGCCCCAGTGAAAGCTAGGGACCAATTCTTTACATTTATTTTGACCACGCAGTTAAAATGCATTAAATGAAAGGAGCTGTAAAATGAATAGAGTATATTGGTAAAATAATCCGGATTTGGATAAATCTGATGAGAAATGTGTGGATTCATATTGACATCTTTAATAATGTTTTAAAATCTATTGTCCTACCGCCATAATAACGTTGTGAACTAAATGGGGAAATTGTATGTTTTTAAATAAAACCCAAACTTGAATGGGAAATCCACAAAGAGCTTGCAACGAGAGCAAGTTTGTATGCGAGTTTCTGGCCATTTTTTTTTGAGATTTTGCTGCATCCACTCACAAAATTTTTTTTTTTTTAAATATATTTACAGTATTTACAAAATATCTTCATGGAACATGATCTTTACATAATACACTAATGTTATTTGGCATATGATTTTGACCCATGCAATGTATTTTTGGCTTTTTCTACAAATATACCCGTGGGACTTAATAAAGAATGCCCAACTGCAGAAAGCGTGCCAGTCTCAGATTAATTTTTACTCAATTTGCCATTCTTAATACTGGACACAGACCTTTGGCAGTACAGCATGGTTTTCCCATCACACCTCTGCATTGGGGTTTTGCAGTCAATTTCACTACCGGTCTGTAAATCGATAGTGTACCCGTTCACCTGACAGCTTAATCACATACACCGCCTGACCAAACAAAATAAAGCTCGCCCTTTCTACTCCAGTCGCATTTCTCTTTCAGCATGACCTTGCCTGTGGTCTGTAAACCGCTTATACCCCCAAATCCAACACCTTGCCTTTATGTCCACACACACACACTGCTTATCTCTCTCTCTTCTGTCTATTTATGCTCTTGATTTTATGTGTGCGCTGATGACACAGACATAATGAGTAACTTTGTCTCTGATATTGACAAAACTGTCGATCCACAGCAGCAGTTGTTAAAACAGACTTGGCTCACAAGCGGAGAGAGTAAATTTACTACGTCTTACAGTACAGATGCGAGTGCCAGCAGTCAGAAATGCGTTTTGAGCTTGACAGCCACTGTTAAAGTTGTATTGTTGCTGTCGGCCCATAACTTCCTGAAGACATAAACAACCCTAGACTGTAAAATCAATTCAGTCAGCGCCGCTCATAAAAACCGCAGAGTTTTGCTTCTCAGTCATACACACACCAACACACCTGCTGTGTGAAAATACACAATCCAATCACTCTCTACTGGCTTCACAGTGTGCTGTTAAGTAATTACCGTTTATTTGGGCTTTTGTTGGCACTGAACGAATTTCACTCTCGAGGAGACTTTAATATGTTTGCATTTTGGTTTAATGGCTGGTTTTACCTCGTGCACTGCAGACTGACCTGTAAGATTGTATTGTGCAAGGAAAACAAGTTAAAGGTTTAGTTTACTTAAAATAACATTCAGTTTCATGCACAGACCAATCGATTCACTTTATAAAACCCATGAGGAATTGCGGGAATTACTTTGTGTTGCCTGTATCTGTTTTTCTTTTACCAATGGACTGGCATTTTGAGAGTAAAAAAATCTTTATTGTTTCACTGAGGAATAAATGTCATCTAATGTCAACTACTAGACTGAGCTAACGTTACTGTGTAAAATATATGTATACAGTGTTTACTACAGATCGCCTGCCAAGCATCTTTTCGCACAGAGGTGATCCATGCTTGCCATTTCCTCTTAGGAAACTGAAACATTTTTATTTTGTATTTGTTCCAGAGGTCACTTTAGTCATAAGACAGACCAATAAGCAAGGATAAACCGGAAGTTAACTTCGGCCCAGGCACAGATGTGAGTCAGATGAAACTTAAAAAGCGATGAGTTGCTGTAACCTATTAAATAAAGTTGAATTTGCTTTATTGTATAAGTTACAGCAACTCATCACTAGTCAATACAGTTGAAATGACTTGTAAATCCGTATGGATTAAACACAAAAATTTAAGTGCAAAAAATTGCAAAAAATTTTTTTATAGTAGCTGCATTTCCATTGCAAATTTGCGCAAAACTTTACCGTTTTTAAAGCGTTATTTTCTAAATGCCAACAAAAGACTTGCAAAATGACATTGTCATGACTTATACTTAGGAACGGCAATGTATAGGTGTTTCTTGGAGGTAATAGTACATTATTTTAAATCAAAAGAGATTTACTGTATACTTTGGAGCAGACACGTATTGAGGTGTTTCTGGGAGATTTTAGGGTAACACTTTACTTGAAGGGGTGTTCATAATCATGACATGTGCTATGAACATGAAAGAGATTTTATGCACGTTTATGACAACTGTCATTAAGTGTAATTTGTTCAGTTATGTCATTTTTAATGCAAAGATGACTTGTTTAAGATGTCTTTGTTATGACAACTTAACATTAACCGATACATCATAACTTGTCATGAGAACTTGACATTAGCAAGACAACATAACTGACCACTTTTTACCAGTGATACAAATTGTATTTGTCATTAAGTGTAAATATAAGTTTTATAACAGCGCCATGAATATTTTTCTTGACCTCAACTACAATGGTACAAATATAATTTGTCATTAAAATGTCATTAAGTGTTAATACTCTCATTTAGTCATTCAATAATAATAATAATAATAATAATAATTGATAAATTTATATTTTATTGCTTTTGGAGCAATAAAGTTCACCTAATTTAAATTTAAACAGTACAATAACGGGTAAGGCCATGCAGCGCTGGGTCCATATCGCTGCAAAGTTAATTACATTAAATTAAATTAATTAAATGTTTTGTTTGATTTTTCTTATATGTCAAAAAAATTCAAAACCCTGTGTGAGGAAGAACAAGTTCTGTTAGTTGTCAGTTTATTGCGCAAAAATTAAGTATAATATTTTGATGTGTCTGATGCATTTTGTTAAGGTATTTAAGATTATTTGACAGAGTATTAACACTTAATGACATTTAAATGACAGTTTGATCATTATAACAGCGCTATGGTTATGACAGATTTATGACAAGTTACGATTTATAGGTTTATGTCAAGTTGTCATAACAAAGACAATTCAAACATATGTCAATAAAAATGATATACTTGAACAAATGACACTATTTTGTGACACTATTTACTATTACCTCCATTTATTGTTATAAATTTCCATAAAACTCCTTCATGTTCATGACACGTGTCATGTCACGATTATGAAGGTGTCATGTCAGTCTTATGAACACCCCAAGTAAAGGTACATAGATACATTTCAGTACATACGCCGTCATCTTTAAATAATAATTATGTGACTTGCTTGCATGAGGTGACCTAAAATAAACAGTTATAACCGTTTCCATTGCAGTTTTGTGAAATACACCTTTTCCGAATTGCTTGAAAACCACCTCATGTGAAAGTAATTATTTGCGATATATGGGAGTATTCAGGCAATTGGCGTGTTTTCATTGGCTGTATTTTCAATTTGCATTGTCAATTTGCGCTATTTATAGGGTAATGGAAACGCAGCTAGTGAGTGTGATGCTATTTCCGGGTTGGCGTTAAAAAAAATAGCAAAATCAAAATTCTGCATTTTATTTTTCTAGTTAACACATTTACAGTTCATCTGTGAAGATTCACTTGTTGGACAAAACGTGTACTTGTCATAAACATTTGTTAAACACAGACCTTATTTTTTTGCGCTAATCCAAAAGTCTATGTGAAAAATGTATGTTTTTTCTTGCAAGAAAACTAGTGTCCCATCAACTTCCAGGTTGGCATACAAAAATCCATCATCCCTAGGGGTGATTGTCAGCTTTATAATTTTTGAGTGTCGTTCTCCTTTAAGCAGAAATAGTAATATAGGTTGTATCGGATTAACGTGCGCTATAATCTCAGTAGGAACATTCTGTGAGTTAACGGATGAGCAGCGCGGCTGTAAATGCAGATAAAACATGTTTGTATTACCTGCCCCATGTGGCCCGATCTCTCTCTCTGTAACATCTGCTTCTGTTACATTCGCTCCATTTGTTCAGGGCCAATTAATTTCTCTCTAATTCTATAAATACAACAACAGGTTCAATTAGCTCTGCCTGTAAGCCCACTGCTGTGAAAATGATTTCCACAGGTATTAAGACACATCCGTCGTAATGATAGTCAGCAGCCTGTTGAGCATTTATGAGTGCGTTTGTATGTCTATGCTTAGTAAGTGAGAAAGTGAGAGGGAAAACAAAGGACGGGAAAACAACCATTTAAAAGCAAATGAAATTAAAATATGTTCTCTATGGAAATAAGCACGTTCAAGAGTGTTTAGTCTGGGTTTTTCAGCACAGCTGTTTGTTTTGAAAGCGTTTATCTTGATTTTTAATCCCCTTTGTCTCACACTGATGATTATTTTCATTTTATCATAGACATTAATCATCATTTTAGAAGTGGGCGCAAAGCATCAATTGTCTGCTAATTATGCGGCTTCAGCTCATTTAAAGAGTTTGTGCTGAGATAATTCTGTTATTAAATGCTTTCTCTCCGCTATGCCGCTCATTTACGAGAGCTCCGTGGAAGACTTTGACTCTGCAGCTTGTTATTTCAAGCATCATTATAAATACTCAAGCAGATTTGAGTGCTCTCCTTGACTTTAACAATGATTAGTGATCGGCACCCCAGCAGCTGTTGAGGGAATTGATGCCAACTGCAATCTCCTAAGACAGTTTACCAGGTTCAAGCCACTCTTCTTTTATTAAAAGTTTGCTTATTTCAGCCTGAACTAATGGGTACAACTCACATAAACCTAGTCAAGAACATGTTCGGTTTATACTTTATACAGTTTTAAAATTTAAATAAATAATAGGGGAGAGCGGGGCACAACCTAACGCTTTTTGGTTTTGGCTCAATCATTAAAAAAATATTTGAGTTTGATAAATTATATTTTTACACAAGCAACACACACATCTCTGCTACAAATGAACATTTGAAGTTTGTTTCTATTACTTACCATTCTTGGACAATTACACCAAACATGACAGAAGTGCAAACGTTACAACTTACCCCATAGGTGGGGTTAATAGTAACAGGCAGGGGGTTAGTTGTAACACTTGCTAAAAATTAAGTTTGCAGGCAAATATTTCAATACTTTTTTGTCTATGTACTTGAAGTGAATATTGTTTATATATCTGTCTATAATCCCACACTGTATTCATTTATCCAGCCCTTTTCTAACAATAGTTCAATTATAAATGGATACAAATGTCTAAATATGTGAGAAAAAGCAGCACAATTATGACAAAAAATTTTTATGTTATAACTATACTACAGTTTCAAAATCAAATTCTGAGGTAATAAGCATCAAAGTCTGATTTTAGCCATTTATTTCATTATGATTTCAGTCTTTGAAGTGACTTTATTCAATCAATATTAAAGATAAAATAAATTTGACACACGATTTCTGATAAGACAGGCACATTTATTTTGTTGGCAGCCAGCAATCATTCGTGTGTAGCCTATTTAAAACAACGGCAAGAATTACGCTAACGCAAGCTGTTTTCATATCGTAAGTGCTGAGGGGTTAGTTGTAACACAGCGCTACAATTAACCCCGCTGGGTCAAAATATTTTCAAGCCCACCAAAAAATTTGCTAAGAGCTGCAGACATTTCAAAACGATGCTATGTTTTAGTCAACAAGACACTGATGTCAGGAAAAGCAGGACACGAACCCAGGCGCAGACAGTCGTTGAACAAAACACTGAACTTTATTAAATAAACAGAAAAACAATACCCACAAGGGGGCAAAACGTAACAACCAAGATACACTATTCACTGACTGGACTTGACTCAAAACAAATAAAAACACAGGACATCAATAAGACTACAAATAACTTGACTAGGTTTGAAATACACGACAACATACTCACAGGTAGTTTAGACAATGGACAAGCAACAAACACCAAACACACTGACATTAAATAAGAGAACTAATGAGGGGAACAGGTGAAAATAATAACAGGTAAGGGAGCGGAGTAAAAGTGATGAGACACGGGAAAAACGTGGTCTAATACAATAATACTAAGACCACGCTTTCCCACATAAAACATTGTACCGTCAGAGCCCTGCCATACTGGACTAATTATTAAAACAAGACAAGGTTCCAGCAGGATCCTGACAACTGATTAATATGACATAGCATTGGATTTGGTATCTTACACACACAACTTAGAAACCGAAAAAAAAATATGATGAAAGAATTTACTTGCAGGCCACCAAAACACTCGTTCATCAATAACTATCTGGAAAAACATTATACATTTACAATAATTTGCAGGAGGTCGTCTTTTGGCAGCGTGAAAAATACCTGAAATACAAAATGCTCAACCTCTGCAACAATGTAAACACTCCGTGTTACAACTAACCTCGCGTTAGTTTTTGCCCCGCGCACCCCTAATAATTTTTTATGATGTTATTTCCCCCATTTTTTTTTTTGCAATACAAAAAAGTCATTCTTGTTACATTAATGTAAAAAAATTACTAAATACAGCATTTTTTTAATTGTGAAGTGTACTCTTGCTAGTTGTGTTAAAGTTGCCACAGTACTGTAATGCACTGGGCCCATATTATGCAATGTGTTTGGACATAAATGTGTGTTGGCACTCAAAACAACCCTACAATCAAAGAAATCTAACCTTTTTTGGTTACACTTTATTTTGATAGTCCACTTTAGACATACTACTAACTATAACTAATTTTGCGACTACATGTCAACTAACTGTCAATAATTTCCCACATGGAAAGAACCTATATGTGGATATATGTGCATATATGCTGCATATATACAGCATATATGCGCATATATGAAACATATATGCAGCTAATATGCACATATATGCAGCACATATACAGCATATATGCACATATATAATAATATATATGCACATATATGAAACCTATATGCAGCTACTATGCACATATATACTGCACATATACAGCATATATGCCCATATATGATAATATATATGCTGCATATATGCAAAATTGAGGTGCATATATGTGCATATACAGGCCATAAATTATGTGAATTATTAAATAAAGTTATGATGTCTGCACATTTAAAACATTTACAAGATCTGTCTAGGACATGTATAACAAAAT
The DNA here is from genome assembly GCF_030506205.2 of Paramisgurnus dabryanus. Taxonomy (NCBI): domain Eukaryota; kingdom Metazoa; phylum Chordata; class Actinopteri; order Cypriniformes; family Cobitidae; genus Paramisgurnus; species Paramisgurnus dabryanus. The sequence continues at coordinate 12,404,612 of NC_133346.1, forward strand.
GGTTTAATTTAACAGCTACTGTTCAGTGTTATTTAACAGCGACAGTAGCGCAGATGGTAAAGTGAGTTGTCTAATGATCGGAAGGTTGGGTGTTCAAATCCCAGCAGTGACATGTGGGATTGCTTTTTTTGTGATCGGAAGGTTGGAGGTTTGAATCCTGGCTCCTGCAGGTTGGACCTTTATTTATGTTTAATTTATTAGAAGCTACAGATTTTAATAATTTTACCAATATATAGGTTAACATATATGTACATATATGTACATATAATATAGGAAAACGGCCAATTTTATATATGTCACATATATGTAAAACTTATATCAAAACCTATATTGAAACATATATGTTTATATATGTTTTTTCCATGTGGGTTGCAACTATACGTCAACTAACTGTCATTAGTGTATTAGTAGACTGTAAGGGTTGGGGTTAGGGAAGAGGTTTGGGTTAGTGGAATAAGTTGACATGCACCTGCAAAGATACTTATAGTCAGTTGAATGTCTGTTGAGATATCATCAAAATAAAGTGTTAGTAGATATATAGCAGACAGTCTACTAATTCTCTAAAGGTTGGTAGTTGATAAGTAGTTACAAAGTTACTTATAGTTAGTAAAATGTCTAAAGTGGACTATCGAAATAAAGTGTTACCCCTTTTTTAAATCCCCATCCGAGCAGTATCATTAGACGTGCTGTTTTTATTTCCTTTGTTAATGTGATGTCACACTGATAAAGCCCTGCCCATGGCCACTGGCTAACCGAATGCCCAGGGAGTTAGGGCAGTAGCTCATTTGCATGGCAAAAATTACATACAAGACGTGCAAAGTTTATAAAGAGATAGCTCAGGACGATGACTAGAAAAAAATCACCACAAAAGAGAATTAACCAAAATTAGTATCAGACAGTTAAAATTGAAGTAAGTGTATGCTTTATTACCTCTGAGATTTTTTTTTTGTAAATTTAAATAAAACCTAGACTTCCTAATTTGTTGTGGTTTGCCAAATTATTATAAATACCAATTAAAGTTTATTGTTTAGTCCATTTTGTACAATAAACATCATATTTAATGGTTTAATATAACCTTAGGGGCATTTTTAATGGTTTAATATAACCTAAGGGGCATTAAAAGTAATTATTGTAGAAATCCCCCCAGAAGCCTTTCGTGTCTTTCCCTGTAAACTGTGGCGCGACTGCCCTTGCAGTCTGAACCGTTTCCTTCTGTGTCAGACAATTGTTCAGGCTATTTAAGGCATTTCAGGAAGCAGTTCTATGTGCACCAAGACTTCACTTAGATTGTAACCCATTACAACTTCATCTTTACAGCCAGAGCTGGGAAAAAAAGTCCCGCATCAACATAAAATGCTCAGTCCTGAGGCAACATCAAAACGGTTCAGCAGTCACATTGAGATGCGGAGAGACGGTGCATATTGCCATCTGCCCTGATTCAGTGTAATGGGCAATGAGCTGGATGTTTTCTGTCATACATCCAGCATTTTCTGATAGATACAAGCTGTTTACGGTTTTAGCTTCAACATTTGAGAACCTGCCCTGTGTTTGATCTCTTCAGTGTGGGTGGATTTGGTTTGTACACAGCAGCAGTGGGCAGGTCAGAGCTGAAACATCATAGCACATACTAAAGTTTCACCGTAGATTTGTTGCCTGTGGTGGAAAAACTTCTGCATTATTTTTGCGTGGTAACAGTAAGAAGGCCTTTGTTTTGTGTATGGGTTTTTTCAGGGTGTTTCTGTAGCGGACCTGGCAGAGAATAGCACTAGCAATACCAAAGTCATTTGTTTAGATGAAGGAATTGATCTGGAATTGATTTTATATGACCCACTTAAAGGTGCCATAAAAACTATATTTAGCCAGGATAAGATGAATAATAAGAGTTTTATGTACGCCCCAACATTAAAATACTTACAATGTTATAACAATGCTATAAACAAAGTTGTGAAAGCTGAGTTAGCGCCATTCGCTAGTTAATGCTATATGCTAGCATTTAGGTGAAAGTTCTACTACTGATTATATAGTTACAGTATGTTTAGTAGGTCCAAACTGAAAAAAAAAACACAAATAAACTGTATCTTCATTCTAAAACAGGCTTAAACAAATAAGGTCTGTTTACTAATGTGAGCCTCGCTGTGAAACAGCCAATCAGAGCAGAGCTCAACATTATTATTCATGACCCTTCCAAATAAGGTAATTACAGCCCATTTTATTCTAAGGAAAAATCCTGGGGTTGTCAATGGACATGTAAAACTGTTTCTGGATCATTTTTGCACTTAATAAAGTCGCATAACTTCTATGTAGATATCAGAGAACAATTTATTAATTTTTGGATGAAATGTTGTCATGAGATTCACTCCTGTTTCTTCAAATCAAGGAATGAATCAAATGCCTATGACCTTCAGCACCTTTTGGATAAAGTTAGTGTTTGCCAAATACATAAATGTATTTAAATTACGTCACTTACATGCAGTTTAAATCCTGCCTCACCTGAATCAAGTGGAGTGTAATGTTAAAGTAAATATCAAACCAGAGGAAGGCATGTACTGTTTGATTGCAAAGTCGGATATATTTTTCTAAATGATAGCGTGCCAAAGACCCAGCCATTGAGACAGTATATTTCCACCCACATCTTTCCATTTCTTTAGTTTATTCTTGTTAAGTGCATTTACATTTATTTTATTCAAAGCAAATAACTGTACATTTAAGCCGCACAATATTTTTAATCAGTATGTGTGTTCCCTGGGGATCGAACCATTGACCTTTGCATTAATGCAGCGCTCTATTATGAGCTACTCACACATGTATTGTAAATGTATTATACGTGCCTATTCATTAAGATCTCTGCCATGTCTAAACTATTCTTCAGGATGGACAGGGTAACTTGTATGTCTCAGTGTGGATTTATGTTGTGATGTTGATCAGACATCAGCAAACTGTAACCTTTACCATTATTAAAAGCATCAAAACTGATCTTTGCTCCTCTTGAGCACTGAGCAACACCTCTGTGCCGTGTTTGGTCCCGCAATTGATGTAGATCTTTTGTTCCTGGAAAATCAAATACATCGTCTGACCAAATGCCAATATGCTTTCAGAAAAGGTCTGGAATGTTCAGTGAAACCATGGAAAACCGCACCGTTTGAAAAGGACTCAGCCAAAAACCAATTTCCATCAGCTGAATCCAATCATGTATCAGCAACCCAACTGAATGCCAGTACGGTATGAGCTTTATGTCACAATAAAGCTCTGTTCCAAAACTCTTAAGCCAGCATTTGAATTATTGTGGAACCTTGTATGTGTTCTTGAATGTTCTGGATGGTAAGTAAATGTATAAAATGTGTATAAATGCAGTAAGGAGCAGTTTGCACAATGGACTCATTTTACATTTACTGTAGCTTCTTTTTACACACCGCATTATTAAATTGTACTTTTACATTTTTACATACACATAACAAATGCTGAGTTATGTTCAACCCAGCATTGGGACCAAAGAGGACTCAACTATAAGCATTTTCTTGGTAAATATAACCCAACGGCTGAGTTTGTGCCTTTTTGATCCAACGCTGGGTTAAAATTAGGGTGAATAATCAGCATTACTTTTAATGTAGGATATCTTATAATCAGTGTTGGGTGTAACGCGTTACAAAGTAACGCGTTACTGTAATAATATTACTTTTTTCAGTAACTAGTAGTGTAAGGCATTACCCGTCTGAAAATGGTAATATTATTACAGTTTTCCCGAGCTAGTTACTTGCGTTACATTCGCCAGTAGCACCTTCATCACACAAGGCACACAACACAGAGAGCAAAAGGGAAGGGGAGGAGGGCGTGAATGGAACAGTGATTGGTCTAAGTTTGGCACGAGGTATCATTTACCATCACCGATTGGTCGACACCCGGCAACCAGCAGCACAGAGCGGCACACTCAAAGACAGATCAGGAAAATGGAAGAATCAACAACGGCAAGCTCTTTTTCAGAGGAATTTTCCCAGCAACAGAAAGCTAGTTTCGACGGGTGGAGATTCAGTCATTATCTTATTATGTTCAACGGAAGGAAAATAACTTGACGGTGAAGTGCACACTCTTTAATGTTTCTCCGAACGCTGTGCCCCGCGTCCGGTAGCGGGTAAGGAAGCCAGCAGTAATGTTTATGTTGTATTAAAAGGTGGTGTATTTACAGTGGGTTTTCTTGCCGTGGAGACCTTGATAAATGTGAGGTTATACGGTCATATTTCATTGTTTGTTTGTATGTAAACAGGGGTTGCGTGCAGGATGTTTATTCCATCAATTTTGTATATCAATTTTACCGTAATTGACGAAGGCTGTGTCTTTAGCTTGAGTGATATTAATGATATTTATTGAATTGATTGTGTATTTATTACTTTGCGGTGTTAAATTGATATATTTATATGTTTGGGTGTTGGATGAATTTGCTGTGCATTGTTGTGTATAGTGGGTGGGTAAATAATGTGCACTAACATCATGGTATCCCCCTGCTAAAAATACAGAACTCTTGGAAGTCTTTATCACGAAATAATTTATTGTGAACCGTCATTCTTTCATCAGCTGTTCATTTAAAGGTGTCTATCTAAAATGAATTGCAACCTGTTGTCATCCCTGTATTTTGAATGAGTAAATTGTTGTCAAATTTAATCTAATAAAATTGTAACTTTTATTGATTTGGGAGTTTTGTGTTTGGATATTTTCTTGGCCGTGGCTTGCCCAAATAAACATTCTTGTCCAGAAAAAAAAATGTAACTAGTAATATAACTACTAATATAACTAGTTACTTTCTCCAGGGAGTAATAAAGTAAAGTAAGGCATTACTATTCTTGAGAGTAATATGTAATACGTAATATATTACTTTTTTTGAGTAACTAGCCCCAACACTGCTTATAATGCATATTGGCACCAACACAGTCTCAAGGCAAGTCGTAGTAACAAAAAATTAGATTTATTTGTGTTTGCTGACACAAATTTCTGCTGTTTTTCGTGTCTCTGGAGACAAATATCTTTTCCGTCCTTCCCAGCACAAATTTCGGTAACGCTTTAGATTACAGCCCGGAAAGTACTGCGTAAGTACAGCGAATGTTTCTGTAATAGTATACTTATGAAGTACGTACGTGTAATTATAAGGGAACAATTTATATTATTTGGGGAACAAAGGGGTAACAACCAGGAAAAATACAAATAATATATGCAGTAAAGAACTGTGTAAGTACAGCGAATTTAAAGCGTATGTTTCTGTAATTACGGTATACTTATGAAGTATGTACGTGTAATTATCAGGGAACAATTTATAATATTTGGGGAACAAAGGGGTAACAACCAGGAAAAATACAAATAATATATGCAGTAAGTATTTTATAACTAAGGGCTAACTATTTTAATATTACATAGCTGTGACTGCTAAAAATGTGGGAAATTACAAATTATCAATACAGTAAGTAATTCATAACTTCGGACTAACGATTCCAATATTAGGCCTACGTGATATGGCGTAGGCTACATGAAAAACAATCTTATATTTGAGAGTAATTTAGCGAGAACACACACATTCACTGAATTTGGCTCGATCACACTCCTCTCCAAATACACGGGGGGTACATATTTTATCATTTCATGATGCATGATGATGGAGATTGCTAAACAACAAAACTTGAAATACAGTTAATGTGTTTATGCTATTTATTAGTACGATACTATTTTCTGTAGTTACTGTGTAAATATAACATTGTTTTGTGTTGTTACAGTCTAAGTCAATTTTTTTACCCCCTTGTTTCACGTAGTTACAGAGTAAGTATAGCATCTGCGGGCTGTAAATTAAAGTGGCACTTGTTACCCCCTTGTTTCATGTAGTTACAGAGTAAATACAACATCTGCGGGCTGTAAATTAAAGTGGCACTTGTTACCCCTTTGTTCCCAAAATATTATAAATTGTTTCCTTAAAAAGACAAGTATGTACTTTATAAGTACACTATAATTACAGAAATGTATGCTGTAAATTTGCTGTACTTACGCAGTACTTTACTGCATATATTATTTGTATTTTTCCTGGTTGTTACCCCTTTATTCCCCAAAAAATATAAATTGTTCCCTTATAATTACATGTACGTACTTCATAAGTAAACTATAATTACAGAAACATACACTGTAAATTCGCTGTACTTACGCAGTACTTTCCAGGCTGTAATCTAAAGCGTTACCCAAATTTCTATCAATGGCTTTTTGTGCCTTTGCCACGACTTTCTTTATCGTGTCATTTTATATTTTTTTTCTAATCGTTCTTTCCTATTTTTAAATCATTGTCGCTTGGGGTAAGGGTTCGATTCGGGGTGTTTTTCGTACACTTTTAAAACTATTCGTACCTGGAGTTGGGGTTTGGGTTAGGAAGTCGCAGAAAGTGATTCTAACCCAAACCCAAAGAGACAATAGTAAAAAAATAGAAAACAACGATGAGAAAACAAAATATAAAATGACACGATAAGGAAAGTCGTGGCACAGACACGAAAAGCCATTGATAGAAATTCGTGCTGGGAAGCACAAAAAAGACATTCATCTCGAAAAACTGCAGAAGTTTGTGTCAGCAAACACAAATAAAATAATACAAATTTTCGTTACTATAACATGACTTGCCGTGAGACTGGGTTGTGTACACTGTCAGATAAAAAGGCACAAAAAAAGGAACAAAACTGTGGCAGTGGTACCCTCAAAGGTTCAGTTTTGTACCTTTATGGATATACGACACATTGAAATATTGTACCTTTTAGGGTACAATATTGTACCCTAAGGACCTATTGTGTACCTTAAGGCAGTGGTTCTCAAACTTTTTCAGCTGCCCCCCCTCCCCTTGAGTACAGTGCATTCATTCGCGGCCCCCCCAAAGAAAATTTATGACAACGTTGTTCTTAAACATCTTAGTTAAACAAAACATATTAATTTATACAAAGTAGTGCTGTTGGTTAGTGGCCTCATTTCTTAGGTTTTATTACACAGAATTCATGATAAATTAATGTATTTTATAAAATGTCATAAAACTGGGGACCCCCTAGCACCATCTTGCGGCCCCCAGTTTGAGAACCACTGCCTTAAGGAACAATTTTAAACCAGTACAATTTTAGGGGTATAAAACAGTTAACTGTACCTTAAGGGGAGACAATGGTACAACCAAACAGGTACCACCTTATATTATATATTTAGTATACCTGTAAATGTACAAATGGAACCTTAGGGTACCACCCCAATGACTGCCTGTATATGGTGCATAACATGCCTTATGTTCCCTTCATTTGAACAGAGTATACAGTCTTAAAATGGCTGGATTATTTTCAAACCAATTGACCCAATTCTGGGTTGTTTTAACCCAACTGCTGGGTAATTATACCCCATGGTTGCATAACAACAACCCAACATTGGGTCATTTTTAACCCAGCATGGGTACGTTTTAAACCAGCATGTGTTCTGTCCAATATTATGGGTCAAAAATAACCCAGCCATTTTTAGAGTGTATGTATACTGTTAATTCGCACGAGGTTGTATCAGTTATTCAAATGATAAATCTGACTGTATTAACAGACATAAAGCTGGTAGGTTTTCATGGACCCATTGTGTCCCACCGGAGCTTTTCAGACATTGCCCACTTTCGTGCATTTATCCCAAGTCGAGGTCCAGGTTAAACAACCCTAATCGAATTCTTGCTACTTTCTGCACATTGAATTAAAAGCCCTAAAACACAGCAGAGGCAATTGCTTTAATTAACCTTTTATCAACAGAGCTCCTACGTTTATGTTTAAATGTCATTTCTTTTTGCTCTTATTCAACAAACGCACTGATTAAATCAAAGCTTAATAAAAGAGGTTTTATATTCATTGGACATTTTGCTATTTTGCATGAAAATGACTGGTGTCCTGTTGAAAGACTTTAGCGTAATGTCTCGCTGGCAAAAACTGAAGGCTTTTAAGTGCCTCCTGTTTCATAAAACTTTAATATTCTAGGTGATGAATAAAGACATGTTAGGATCGGCTCAGATTAGTTTGCTTCTATTTTCCACCTTTATTTTTCTAACACAGATTGCTTGCATCTTGTGCTTTGTGAACCAGTTTCCCCTTTCACAAGAAAAGCAAAGGCAATTTGTTTTCATCATTTTCTCTTCACCTGGTGACGTTTTTCCATTCATACTGCTGCGCGGATCCAGCTGGTAAGCTTCCAAAAATTGAAGGGAGACAAAAATTGGTCCAATTCTGCTTTTATTTAGAGGCTTACGCTGTCTATTATTTAAGGCAGCAGAGAGACGCTTTAGTGTTCAATAGGCACTGATTTTCTGCCAGGTGCTATCAGATTCAATGGACTCTTTTCCCCTGTAGATAAGAAGAGATCTCCTTTGACTGGAGCTCTGAACTCTGCAGGTTACTTATCTATGACCTGGGTGATCTGTCTGCAGTGATCAATTTCAACCAGGCTTCCACTAACCCTGTTATTGATAAAGTGCTGCTGCCTCTGTGAGATTGGACAAACTAAAGAAGAGGAGGTCTCGTGAGAAATAAATAGTTGTTTTTATTGTTCGTAGTTGAGACGCGGTTGGAGAAAAACAATGCTTTTTTTCTTTTTTGGCTTTTTGGAGGAACTGTCGTAGAGCGTTTTACTCAAAAAGAGTTTTATTTCATGAAACAAGTTGTGTTTTTAATCTAGAAACAGTCCCATGAGTCTGACTTTTTTTCCTCTCATTATTGGCGGCGGTTGTGAGCAGGGCTATACAGTACATGATTGTTCTTCATTTTTTGCAGAATGCTCAATGAATTTAAAGAAGTGGAAACAAACAGACGAACGTGAAGCCAAACCTATGTAACAAGCCTGTTTTCATCATCACTTTCGTACGAAGTGAATTGTACAACAATGTACGATTATTCGAAAATAAACAATAATGAAACCTCATCCCAAACCCCGCACCTAACCCCAACGTCACAGGAGTGAAAGCAAGTCATTGTGTACAAACGTGGTCGTACATACAAATGAGCCACCTCACAACTTACACATGAATTGTGAGATTGCGTTGGTTTTCCCCCTCTTCGTTTTTCCCCACATTTAGAGACTTTGGCCTTTGAATCAGGTTGGACATTATAAATGCTACAAACACAAAAAAAGTACAAACCCAGATGTTGGGTTAAATCAAGCCAAAATGTGTTTACATTTGACTCAACAATTAGTTGAAACAACCCAGTATTTTGGGTAGAAACAACTCTAAAGGACACCAATGGTCCAATTCACGATTTTAAATTTCCTTTGTGTGTATTAGTACATTTTAACGATATGCATAAGGTACAAACCCCAAAGTAAACAATGAAGCGAGTTATTGTCTCCAACGTAAATCTCTTTTCTTGGACTACAACAAACACACAGAAAGTAGGCAACAGTTTACTTCCTGGGACTGGCGATGTAGACAAAACCGACATTATCATAATTCATCACGCTTGGACTCACAATCTGTAAGTTAACTCCTGTTAGCATTGTATTGTGAGCAAATCTTTCAAACATGGTAAGGAGCGTCACATTTCTGCTGACGTCAGAGGTATTCAGACCAATCACAACTTACAGATTCGCTGGCCAATCAGGGACACAGAGCTTTTCAAAACGATGCGTTTCAGGAAGAGTATGAAATGGAGCTACAAAAATGTACGGTATGTGGAAATAATTTGTTTTTAAACCATAAACCACGCGAACACATTGTATTATATCAAATACACACAAAAATGTTGTTTTTAGCAATGACATAGGTGCTCTTTAAATTACAAACCAACAGGTTGTGTTCATCTCTTTTTGACCCAATTCTGGGTTGAACATTTTTGGGACGATAGGACGAATATTATGAAAAGCCTTAGCTTTTAAAAAGAAAGGTGTTATCATATCTGACTTGTCACATCAAGTGTGTCACATTGATAGAAATCTAATGCCAAAAAATAAAACCGTTTGAGCAATATTTGTGTTTTTATGTAGCTCACTTGGTACTTGCCACACAAAAAAAGTCATGGGTTTGATCCCAGGTACACATAGGCCTTATGAAAAAATTGTAGCTTGAAGGCACTGTTAACGTGTTTTGACAGTCTCAATAATGCAGGCATCTCTATCACCAGACCGAGTATAAATCTTTTCATTGTTTACTACAAATTGACAGTGAATAATAATAAAAAAAAGCTTTAGCTGCATAAAGGCACTGACCTGGATGTTGGCTGCCACCCAACAGACATTGATTTGCTTTATAATTCCCCACATAATGAACGATGGGCTGGTATTTGTACAGCCTCTATAGCTCCATCTTTGTCCATCTCTGTCCTTTTTCTTACCTAAATTCCCTAAAGTTCAGCAACAGTACAACAGATTAGTAGGCAAAGAGAAACAGGGTGGTCTTGGCACCAGAAACACACAAAATATGAGCTATGAAGTGGTTTTAGGAATCTGCACTTCCCAAAAAGCTTTTACATTTCAACTTGTGTCTGCAGGGCTTGGCTGGTAGTACAGTGTGTGTGGGTGCAAATTTGTTTTTCTTTTGTTGTGACCGCAATTCAATCTGGAAAAAACCAGAGGACATTAAAACACAAGGGCTTTTGGGTTACATCAATTGAGGATATATTGTGCTATAGAAAGACTTATCTCTCTCTTAACAGGCACCTTCCATGTGTTAAAGCTGAATCACCTCAGGCTAACTCACTATGGTCTGCCTGAGGCTAACTAGCGTTTAACCTGAGAGGAAATTGATCATTACGGTAGTAGATTTGCCTGGTTGCGTCTCAAGGCTTCATCTAATGTTATTTCAGCGCCAGCTTAGCCTCATGGCAAACTGCCACCTCACATCAGATCTGCTCGTACAGGTTTCATCTGTGATTTGCTACTGCCGTGTATGCTTTTATGGTAACGACAGCATGATTTGATTTAAGTTTTCTGGAACTGATGGAATGAGTGATGGGTGTCTGCGTGACAAGTACGGAGCGGTTCGGATCTCGACGTGAACGGAATACAAACCCGGCCGTTAATGTCAAATCCACATAACAAAAGACTGCCGTTATTGAAATTGATGGGAGGGAACTTGTATCGGACTCTTCAGGCACATCAGTGTTCAGAGAAACAAAACTAAATCTATATTTTTCTCTGGAATCATTTAAATGATTTTATCTGGCAGGTGGATGTTTTGCATGCATATACCTTTGATGCTGTATAAATCGATAAGCTGATGAGACTAAGAAATGAATTACTTTGTTTGTCTTCGGTTGTTGTTTGTACTCACTTTTAATGGCCCATTTAACAGGATAAGTAAAGGATATCACTCGGCTCAAATGAAGCTTAAACCCATTTTATAAACCCATTACGGGGTTGCCTTTGATAACATTTCTCTTCAGCCTAGATGTGAATCCCAGAGAGAACATGCATTTTAAAGATGTTCAAATGCATTGCCCTTTACCACCTACTTAAAAACCTGTTAGAACTGGAACTGATTGTTTATTCCATGTATTTTGTTGTATCTTTATAAAAGCAGTGACTGCATAAGAGCTCTGTTGCTGGAGATGTGCTGATTAAAGGGATAGTTCACCCAAAAATGAAAATTCTGTCATTATTTACTCACTCTCATGTTGTTTATTCCTTGTTTGTTGTGTATTCCTTTTAAAAGTCTGTTCTTCATTTTAATTCATTAATTTCAATACACTGTAAGTTTAAACAACTTAATTATGCAAGTCATTTCCACCTACTTTTAAGGGACACTCCACTTTTTTTGAAAATATGCCCATTTTCCAGCTCCTCTAGAGTAAGGTGACCAGATTTTTTAAATGAAAACCAGGGACATTTCCTAGTTAAATGGTCAAAATATCATTAAAATCTCATTTGTTGTTATCTATGAATTACAAAATGGGGACAAAATGTTTTTTAAAAGTCTTCTTTTTTATTGTTGTGGGTTCACTGCAAAAAATTACTTACTTCTTACTTAATAGTATTTTTGTCGTATTTTCAGTTCAAATATCTAAAAAATTTTCAATCAAGATGCATTTTCTTGATAAGCAAAAACCCCTAAGAAAAATCTAGCTTTAAGACGAAAAAATTAATGAATTTGTGCTTAAAAAATAATTTAAAAAATAATTCTTGAATTAAGTTGACAGTTAATTGGTAGATTTTTTTTGCTTGTTTTAAGCACAAATTTGATATTTTGGTCTAAAAATTAGACTTATATTCTTAGGTCATTTTGCCCATCAAGAAAATGCATCTCGACTTCAGAATTTTTTTATATTCGTACTGAAAACAAGAGAAAAATACTAATAAGAAAGTCATTTTTGCAGTGTTTCTAATTCAGTTAATTGAACAATTTCTGTAGCCTAAATCCTATTTTTTCCCTTTTTTATACAAGAGACATACCTCATCAAAATTGACTTCTATGGTACTACTTAAGCTGATTTCATAGCATTGTAAACGTGAAGAAAAGAAGGAAAATGCAAAATGTAAACATATTTAGCCTACACAAAACAAATGCTCAGAACCATATTGTGTTCGGTTCACTTCATTGGTTTATTAAGTTAATTTGACATGAGTAGTTAGTACCTTAACCCCCGACAACGTTAACTGTTTTCATATTTTATAATAACTTGATTGATGATAATGACGCTAGCTGCTTTCTCATGTGTCTCGTAGTAAATTCTTCTTCGCTAAAGCAGTGACGCGCAACCAAGTAATTAGTATCTCGCGCCCCCCTCTGCTGGTGAAAATAATCATTACATGATCCGGTCTGGTACTACAAACGCTACATGCTGATCGGGTTTTTCAGTGTATTTCCTGGTTGTTTTGGACATGCTGTAAAACAGGGACATTTCCGGGGACAGCTTCAGTCAGGGACAGAACATCAAAAAACGGGACTGTCCCCGGAAAACGGGGACATTTGGTCACCTTACTCTAGAGTTAAACATTTGATTTTTACCGTTTTGGAGTCCATTCAGCTGATCTCCGGGTCTGGCGTTAGCACTTTTAGCATAGCTTAGCATAATCCATTGAATCTGATTAGACCATTAGCATCACATTTAAAAATAAAGAGTTTCGATATTTTTCCTATTTAAAACTTGACTCTTCTGTAGTTACATCGTGTACTAAGACCAACGAAAAATTAAAAGTTGCGATTTTCTAGGCAGATATGGCTAAGAACTATACTCTCAAACTGGCGTAATAATCAAGGACTTTGCTGATGTTGATTATTGATCTTGATTATTACAACAGAATGAGAGTATAGTTCCTAGCCATAAATAGGAAAAATATCGAAACTTTATTTTATAAAAATTAAATTTGAGTGTGATGCTAATGGTCTAATCAGATTTAATGGAATGTGCTAAGCTATGCTAAAAGTGCTAGCACCAGACCCAGAGATCAGCTGAATGGATTCCAAAACGGTGAAAATCAAATGTTTAACTCTAGGGGAGCTGGAAATTGAGCATATTTTCAAAAAAAGTGGAATGTCCCTTTAATTTTTTACTTGTGATAAGTTGACTACTAGAAAAACAAGTACAAATTGTTTAACTTAATTTTTTTACAGTGTACTGAAATCATTTGTTGAATTAGTTGGTTTTCCCGTGTCCTCAAAAGTCATCATGACTGAATATTTAGAGATTTTTTATTAAAAATTATATAAGCATTTTCACAGGCAGGGTCACAGTTGGTACAGTAGCTAGTGAAAAATAATCTTTTCGTTATTAACTAAAGACATTATTGTGAATGGCTGTAAGGTCAATACAATGGCAGTGCGGTGCTTAAGAAGGGAAAAACAAGAAAACAATCATACAATTGAAATCTTCAGCTTGCAGCTTTCCCATAATGGCAATCATCTACACTTTCCGCCATAGCGAGTTGCTAAGCTTGCAGTTCAATTTGTCCTAATTCTGGGCTTAATTGTAGAGAGCTTTGCAGCTAATTAAATGTTCAGAGGAGTGATAAATTGGGTGGGTCGAACACAACTATAGTAATTAGTCCAATGTACCGAATGCAGAAACCTCCCAGCATGCATTGCAGGAGGAAAGGAGACAGCAGGGCTTAAAGAATGGACAGCCTCTGATTCATTTATTTCTTAATTTGAATAGAAATCTAAAAGGAAGTGTAAATAATTTTGCTACATTTTTGGCAGATCATTGTGTTAACAGTGCAAAGTTCGATTCTCAAGAAACACACAATAAAAAATAATTTATTTGTTCTGATGAACACAAAGGAAGATATTTAAACCAAACCAATCAGAGGCCCCATTTACTTTTATAGTAAGAAAAAACAATACAATTGGGGCTCTGATCAGTTTGGTTACAAACATTCCTCAAAATATCTTCCTTTGTGTTCATCAGAACACATTTTTCATTTTTATTTCTAACAACATGATGAACTATCCCTTTAAGTAACTTTGTCAGCTCAACTGATTTTGTACAAAACTCATCGATCTGAAAAGTGCTGATTGGCCAGCTAATCTGTACGTTGTGATTGGTCTGAATACCTCAGCCAGAAATGTGATGCTCCTTGCATGTTTGAAAGATTCGTTCACAATGCGATGCTGACAGGAGTTAACTTACAGGCTGTGAGTCCGAAGCGAGAGGAATTATGATAATGTCACCAATCCCAGGAAGTTACAATCCTACAATCCGTGTGTTTGTTGTAGTCCAAGAAAAGAGATTTACGTTGGAGATGATAACTCGCGTCATTGTTTACTTTGGGGTTTACTTTTTGCATATTGTTAACATGTACTAATACACACTTACACACCAAAGGAAATAAAATCATGAATTGGGCCATAGTTGCTCTTTAATGCAAATACAAATTTGGGGTGGGGCTATCTATTACTGGCCAACTTAAAATATCAGGGAAAACCTGGTTGCAAGCAATCATCGTTTTTACAATCCTAACATTATCTTCTATAACGCAGGCTTCTAACCAAATGAGCAGAAATAATTTCTTTTGGATATGTGTGCCTGACTCATATTATAATCGTAATGTTTTACTTCAGTTGAAATGAAGTGTACAAGTATCTTTTCACAGTTGAAAGGTTTAGTTGACTGCAGAGGAGATTAGCTAGTTTCAAATAGACAGCGAATATAATAGAGGCTTTTCATTATTCTCTTGTATGTTGAATAAGTGCCGTTATCTGAGGATTTACAGTCATTTTCTTTACTTAGAGCGTAATTAAACATCTCAGACACAATCGCAGATACTCAGAGATCTAAAGCCGCTGTTAAACTTGAATCTTCGTTCTGTTGGGTGGATTGAAAATCAATGGCTGCTGTTCCTCCCGCGCTGCTCTTTAATCAAAGATGTCATTTATAATCAAATCAACCACTCTGCCTGCTTTTTTTTGGATTGTTTTAGCAAAATCATCCATCTTACTGTTTAGTCAGCATCTTCTACCCTTTTTTATATGCTGTACAAAAGCTTTTTTATAATTCTCTTTTCTAACCTCTTTTCTGTCTTTAAAAAGGTGTTTCTCAGATACTAAACCCTGTCGTGACAATCCTACATTGTAAAAAACTGTAATTTTACAGATTTTCCACATTTTTAATACAGCTTAAAATTACATAAATATACTGTAAATGTACATATCCACTGTAAAATCACATGAAAAATACGTC
Source organism: Paramisgurnus dabryanus (assembly GCF_030506205.2). Lineage (NCBI taxonomy): Eukaryota > Metazoa > Chordata > Actinopteri > Cypriniformes > Cobitidae > Paramisgurnus > Paramisgurnus dabryanus. Next base: position 12,420,232 of record NC_133346.1, read on the forward strand.
AATGTGCATACCTTATATTAGCGAGGTATTGGATGCATTTTTATTTTTGTTATGTCTGACTTTAAGAATAATTTCTGTTATTATTTCCTGCAACAACAGCGATAAATTGCATGGGGCTATTTTACAACACTTTTGTGTCTTTTACAAAAATTGTAATCTTTTTAGAAATCTCTGTTTTGGTTCCAAAGAACAAAGAAAGCCAATTTTGAATGACATGAGGACCCTTTCAAGATTCATTAAAAGTTTCAAGGTGAGACTAGACAAACATGCAATTTGGTTGAATAATGTGTAAATTTAATCTCATAAATGTTATTAATTTTGCATATCTATACTGAATTTATTGAAAAGTAATAAATTACACTTGCCAATATGACTCACAGTACCTCAAAATGTTTGCCATTGGCCAATCAGAATTAGCATTCCAGAGCACTGTTATAACATAACAATACATTTAAAAAAATCAAGAAACAATTCAGTTTCTTCTCACGGCTTTGAAGAAAATGTGTGTGTGCATGCTCACACAGATCAGAAGGTCATGGTTGAAAACAACGACAGCACATCTTAGCTTTTTTCTATTCAGTACTTTACCTTCCAACAACCACCCGAGGGCTGACCATCTGCACCCCATTTCTGACACGTTAAAGGCAGTGGGAAGGAAACGTTTTGCCAAGGTTAAAAGAATATTATTTAATCATTCCAGCAAGCATATGGTTGGTGAATGAATCTACATATTTACAATGTTGAACACATCTCACATGAAACACGATATATTTTAATAACTAATTCCTCTCATGTACCTGTACATGTCAAATTTGAACTCTTTAAAGCAACTGTTTACAATGTAAAGTAGCCTTTGAGAGAAATGGCTTATGATACATATTAGCATGACATTCAAAACCTTCATAGGAGAACAGGAGCTTAGTGATTGATTGTGTGCATAGGTTTTAATTCTCTCTCTCTCTCTCTCTCTCTCTCTCTCTCTCTCTCTCTCTCTCTCTCTCTCTCTCTCTCTCTCTCTCTCACCTGTATTGTTGTGAAGATGGGTGTTGTATCTTTTGTCTTCTGAGGGTGTTGGAGGGCATGACCCCTGCTGCCCCCTGCTGACTGTAGGCAGATGTTCACCTGAAACACATTTACCATGTAGTCTGTCACTACCTGCTGATACATTTAACAACCTCCTGCCCAGATTTAATTATTTCCCATAGGCCGAGACAGAACAGGGCACCTCTGTGTTTACGTGTGGAGAGAGAGAGAGAGAGAGGTGAACAAAGGGAGTCAAATGAATCTATTTTTAAAAACAATACATGTATGTATATGATAGACATAATTGTCTAAGCTTTAGTAGAACACTTTTGATGTGACCCGGTCTCTGAAATCCCAGCTAAATTAATTTGTTTTCTACCTAAAATCATCCTGCTTTATGTAAATGTGCAATTGGTGAAATGTTAATCTTGAGACCTTTTATATTGACCAGTCCCTCCAGAAAAACGTGATTGTGCGATCGCATAATTCAACGCATAATCAGCCAAAGTCCGCATATTTATACGGGGGCCTCATTTTTTCAAATGTCCCGCACTTTTGCAGCATAATTTGCAGATTTTTGTGCCCAAAATATGCAGGGCTTGCATGATTTCCTAACCCCCCGCATTCTCATAGAAAAAATCTATATATCTTAGCAGAAAGTTGAAAAATGTTGCATTTACTTCACACAAGCGCATCCATGTCGCCTGTTGCCATGGGAACGTCATTATGTGACGTGTACATCATTGAAAATCTGCAAAAGCTGCAAAGAGTTTTTGCAAGTTCCCGCAATTTTTGCATAAAATTGCTTAAATATCCAGCATATTCCATTGCATTTTTTTTAAGAAACCTGCAAGATCAAGGATTTTTGCCCGCAACAATCACAAAAAAAAAAAAGGTTTTCTGGAAGGACTGATTGACTGAGTAAGGTCATGTGAAAGAAATCAATATGATTGAAATCAATGTGAAATCAATGACATATCAAACCCTAACCCTATTTTTGATTATGAGACTTCAACCTGGTTTCAAAATCATCAGTGTTAAATGTACACTGCTGGTGTTTATATGAGCACGGTACCCATATATACACCAGCAGTGTACAATGCTTTTTTTGTTTGTTTTTGTGTGTGTGTTGTAGTAAATGATAAAGTTATCAATGGCTCTGTAGTTGTCTAATTCAGCTAGATGTTGAGATTCTCTCCATGTCATCTAATTACATACAAACAAGCTTCTCTGTGGTGATCACCGAAGCTTGACAGCTTTGAGCTCCATGGACCACATCTTCTCATGTGACTTAATCGTGCAGGATATAGGCGATTCAGTCTGTTTCACCATCCACATAAGCATCAGCAGTATTGTCAGCCTTATGATGGATGTCCCCTAGCAACAGAGTCATCCATCAATGTAGTTTATTATAAAAGACAATATTACTAGCAAAATTGTATACAAACACAAGGAAATCAAACTCTCATTAGTGGTTAGTCGATCTTCTATTCATACGATGTTTCATGAAGTTAAATGCGGATTCTTAGGTGTCAGCATACAAAACAGTAGTCATAAATAGATTACATTAGAGTGTGAAAAATATTAGATTGACTGTAGCACAGTTATCCGAGATACACTGTGAGAAAAAAATGGTGCCTAAAAGAAGATATTTTGATAAATAATGGTAAGCACATAGTTGCCGGTTCCCATTGACTTCAATAGTAGGATAAACAAACACTAAGGAAGTCAATGGGTACATCATTTATCAAAATATCTTATTTTGTGTTCAGCAGAATAAAGAAAATTATACAGGTTTAGATCAACATGAGGGTAAGTAAATGATTTTTGGGTGAACTATCCTTTTGATGTTCTCATGGATTTATAAAGCAACACATTTGTATAGAGAATTAAAATTATGATAATCCTAGCACTGCAAATGAGTTTAGGTAACAATTGTGTTGTTGTGACAGCCTGTGATATGCGTGTTTAATGCAAAGCTTTAGGCATAATTCAAGGTAGGACTTATTTTATGATGATGCAAATATAATGGCATCTTTGTCTTTGAATTTGCTGTCTGCACCATCTCCCTTTTCATCCGTGCGCGCATCTTGGCAGCTGCTTGGCTAATCTTGTTTTGTTTTTCATTGTTCTATTGTTGCTTATCTATGCAAATATTTTTTCATTAGTTGAAATGCGTGCATTGCTTTAATTAAAGTGTGAAGGTGGTTTCTCTTGTAAACATTTCTTTTCTGTTCTCACTAATGAAAGTGTGAGAAAAAGGTTCAAACTACTTTATTCATTATGCTTAATTTTGTAGCGAGAGGCAGTAATGTAATTTGAAGTGCTAATTGAATATGTCTTGAGAAATAAGAATATGGAGGTTACATACTAAAAAAATCATATAGCAGATTGTTACAACAAAGCTTTTTTTAAAGCCAAACTATTGGAAGTCAAGTGTATTTCATTTCAGCATAATCAGTTCATAGCACTTAACTGAATAAAAAACCTTAAATGCACAGTGGCTGGTGAAGCACATACAAATGTTTTCTTCCTATCAGCATTTATCTCAAATATGACACTTAGCTTGGGATTCTGAGATTGCCTAATTATAATTTCTACCCCAAATCTCAGCATTGTGTTAATGCCTTCAATTTAAGGCAGCCCGCACACACGGAGTTCACTAAAGGTCTCCAAAATTGCCGTGTCGCCAGGCAGCTCACTTGGTTTTGAGGCCCAGCCAATCACAATCGATCAGAACTGTCTAGGGTGCGAGAGATTGGGCCGTGTCCAAACATCATTTGGAGCTCATTTCTGTTTGTACACGTGTAAGTGTGTTTGCGTGGCAGTGTGTTTTATATTACGCTGGGCCGCTGGAGAAGATTACAGGGTGTAATGCTGCATTCTGTAGTGGCTGTTTCGAAAATCCACTCAAAGCTGGGCAACCTCAAGCGCTCTGTGTGATTAAGCTAATGCGATTAGCCATAGCTATTTTATCCCTGAGATTAGCGCATTGGACGGTCAAGCAAGAAAAACTATACTTCGGCCCATGCTGATTCGAGAGATTATCAACTCCAATCTGGCTCTTGAACCTGCCCCGATCCTTTGAAATACAAATGGCTCTGCTCCATATGCTTGCGCATACTAAATTCTTTGACAATCGATGTACACTTCGGATACCTTGCGTACCTCTACAGATGGGTTTATTAGCACCCATATGCTCTGTATTAATGTTCCCATGGAGACACAGGAGGGCTGGTGCATAAAAAGATAACAATGGTGAGGTGATGCAATGCTGTGATAGCCTGCCAAACCTCTTCTGGCCCTGATTGGATTTGGTGTTGCCAAAGCTAATGAAATGGAATGGAATTCAATAGAATGTGATCAGATGGAATAAATGGAATGGAATGAAACGGATCGGAGTGGAATGGAATGGAACAGAAACGGGTGGGATTGAGCAGAATTGTAGAGTTCAATACACACAGATTCTTGGCACGTTTCACAGTTGCTCAATAAGTGAGCTCGGTCTGGAGGGAGGTTTTGATTGGCTGTGATTTTTCTCCTGTGATAACAGGCGGTGTGTGCCAGGGTCACAGATGTGGCCTTAATGCCATCATTTGGATAAGATCTAAAGTGGAGCCTTTGAGAAGATTAGTACACCTTTGAAGTCTGTGTAAAGTCATTTCAGATTGTTTCTAAACACTAGAAATGTTAGAAATGTATTGATGAAACACGTTACAAAGACTGTAGACTATGTAGTACTAAATTGTGGATTTTAAATTGTAAGCAGTTTTTCCACATTTCTGTGTTCAGGATGATTTGGGCGGGGCTTAAACGGTTGCTCGATGACGTACCAGAGCCACCGAGCATGGCCCCACCCCTAAAGGGGGTCGCACACCGGACAAGAAGCGCTGAGCACCGCCTTGCGTGTAGGACAACTTAGAGGTATCGTACACCGGATGTGCACATTAAATAGTGCAAGCTTAGTGAGAGCAATTACTCAAGATGCAAAATATACGTTACAACGCTAATGATTTGGGACAAATATGATGTTATTTAATGTTAAACTATGTGAGTGGCGCTCTGTGGCGCAACAGGGATTTGAGCAGCATCCAGAGTCACAGTGGACAGATGCCTCCGGTGTGCGTACGTTTATACGTTCATAGAAAATAATGTGTTCTGTTTTTAGATTTAAGGCGCAATACGGCACTTCTCATTTGGTGGGCGACCCCCTTAACACAATCGTAAGCATCCAGTGATGTTGTAGCGATATTTGAAAGTTGAGAAATACGGCGGCCTTCCCGTGAGTGGGTGTGGTTTCAGCCCTGACAGCGGACACGCCCCCAGCATTTGAGAGCAGGGAACCCAGCCTGTTTTTCCAAGATTTTGTTCACTTATTTTATTTATTATTTTTAATTATTCAAATTTGACTGGATGGTTAATATTAAAGAGCACCTATTACATTGCTAAAAACAACGTTATTTTGTGTATTTGGTATAATACAATGTGTTCGCATGGTTTATGGTTAAAAAACACATTATTTTTCACATACCGTACATTTTTGTAGCTCCAGATTTCACGCTCTTCCTGAAACGCACGGATTTGAAAAGCTCTGTGTCCCTGATTGGCCAACTAATATGTACGTTGTGATTGGTCTGAATACCTCTGACGTCAGGCGGAAATTTGACACTCCTTACCATGTTTGAAAGATTCGCTCACAATGCAATGCTAACAGGAGTTAACTTACAGGCTGTGAGTCCAAGCGGGATGAATTATGATAATGTCAGTCTTGTCTACATCACCAATCCCAGGAAGTAAACTGTTGCCTACAATCCATGTGTTTGTTGTAGTCCAAGAAAAGAGATTCAAGTTGGAGACGATAACTCGCCTCATTGTTTACCTTGGGGTTTGTACCTTTTGCATATCGTCAACATGTACTAATACACACTTACACACCAAAGGAAATGTAAAATCGTGTGTCGGACCATTGGTGCTCTTAAATTTTTTCTATAGTGTCGCAAACTGAGAACAAATATTAAATTGGACTTTACACACACTTTAAATATGCTAAGAGATCTTTATAGAGGCAAGCCTGCAGGGTGGATTTTGCTATTTAGATTTCAAACCAGTTACATTCCCAGCAAATCTGATTCAAACGCTTCAAACGACTCCACAGTCCTCTCACAACGCCTGAGGAAATTTCCCTACAGATGAAATGGTGAAAAATGAACAAATCAGTTCTTTAATAGAGTCTTGCAGGAATGACGTATGAGGCCCAGTGGTTCGTTTTTAGGTAGTTCATTATTCAATCTGTAAATTGAAATGGAGAGCAGGGCCGGTAGAGCGGCTCACCGACGGATCTCTCTTGAGGCCGCTCGTTTGTCATTTTACCCATGAGCCCCACAGGGTCTGTGTGATTTTATTCACTGTTCATTGTTGAATGTCATAAAGTGACATTTTGTAATGAAACTTGAAGTAGAATGCAATTCTTTTGAAAACTGAGTTAGCTAAAGCCCAAAACAGTTTACAAATGTCTCTTATAGGAATAGTTCACTCAAAAATGACAATTTTGTCATTTTCTCCCTCAAGTCATTTATATTTTTCAGTGAACTGAAATTTTAATGTCCCTTACTCAAAGCTCCAAATGGCTGTGCATACTGTAGCTTGAAAAGACTTAGAAATAAATGGTGCTTTGTATTGAGTGAATGACTATTACATAACTATAGACGTTTTCACCAAAAGGCATGGTGTTGTCGTGGATGCGCGCCTCAACGGGCTGTATTCATTTTTCCGTCTGGCTAGCGGTTAAACTGATCTCTAAAACAAATACCTTGTCGAAAATCAAATGTTTTGGTTTGCTAAAGAGTAAGGGAGACTATGAGCATGAACCACAACTCTGCGTCGAGGTTTGGCAGCCAGGCAAGAATTCAAGGACTTGTAGCTAACATTGCATACATTCATTTTACACAGTAACATTAGCTCAATAGTTGATATGCGTTAGATATGATACATGAGCGAAGGTAATTTACTTGTCATAATTTCCCTTGTTATCAGAAAGAAACTACTGTAAAATGACTCTGATGTTTTATATTGATTTTAACTGGAATAAAAATTTAGAGCGACATGTGAAGGAGAACAAAGGACTAAAGCCATTTTTGTGTTAACTTTCCTTAATCTAAAGATTGTTTTCCCCAAAATAAAGAGAACAAAATGAACATTAATTCATTAAACCTAAATTATACATAAATATAATGTATAAATCTTTATACAATACTATTCTTTGACAGTTTCCACTGTTCTATTCTGGTCTATTGTATGACTTTAGCTGTGAGTTGAGGCTGTCAGTTTTTCCCAACAATATTGACAATACCAATTAGGCGGAGACAAAAATTCATTAGTTCTTTGTTGCGTGAATTGCATTGTATTACATGGATCCGTACGCTTGACTCATCTTGACTTTTTACTTTCCTTTTTGTTCCACTCATGTAACTCATTAGTTTCATTTCTCGATCTCAACCTTTTTGTCATTTCCCTTTTTGCTCTCTACGCCTCAGGCAAGCCATTTCTCAGAGGATTTGTGTTTTGATGGGTGATGTTGGTGAGGTACAGGGGGACGTGACAAAAGGGAGCCGTATGAGAAACGCTTGATAGCAATTTTGCTTTCATTAACAGAGACGCATAATTCGCAAAAGGCTTTCATATCAGGGGCTGACAGAATAACTGTTATCAGACTGAAGGCGATTATGGATTGTGTTATATTATGTACAGTAAGTAGACTAAGTATTTGCAATGTCAGGATTAAAGGTCAGCTTCATTGCATTGTATGAACTGTTTTGACCTGTTCACACTGTTTTAGCGCTGGAGGTCAACTGGTTGCTGTAGTGTTGGTTTCTACTAGTAGGCGTTCATTGTGCTGCATGCATTTTTTATGTTAAACTACTTTACTACATAGACTGTAAAAAAATATGGACGTAGTTTTGTGAATATAGGTTTGTGAAGAGGTCTCTTGAAGCCAATAGTTGGCAGAGCCTACCGTTGCCATCTTTCCTGCGCGTCATTGCGCATCACTCGCGGATAACCAAAAATGGGTAAAGAGAAGATGACGTGAGGCAGGACGTGGGTGAAGCTGAGGTGCCTAGTTGCTGAAACAACGCCCGCCTAGTTCGACGGTAGTGTCAGCAGTGGCAGTTTACTCGTCACTCAAGTGGCCACGCCCGTAATTATGCAGAACTTTAGGGTTTAAAATAATTTAAACGAAAAAGTTACAAAAAATCCCCCCCACAGTTGGCATTAACTCTTTCCCCGCCAGCGTTTTTTTAAGAAGTTGCCAGCCAGCGCTAACATTTTTTATGATTTTCCTATCATGTCTCATAAAATTATGTACCTATAGACACATCATTTTTAGATTCTTTTTTGTTATACTGTCACGAATTTCCGCGTTTTTTCGTGATCGTATCACGAATTTCTGTTTATGTGTCATTGTCACGTATTGGTTACTCAACTGCTTTTTCCTATTTTCAAACCATTTTTGGTTAAGGGTTATATTTGGTGTTTGCGTTAGGATGTCACTTTAAGTATTGGTTTACACTATTTGTTCAGATTTATTTTTTAATATTTTCTTAATTTAAAAAAAATTGTCACCTGGCATTATGGTTAAAGTTAGATGGTTTGGGTAAGGATGTCATTTTATGTAAATCTAACCCTAAACCGAAGCGACAATGGTAAGAAAATAGGACAAAACAGTTTAGTAACCAATACGTGAAAATGACACATAAACAGAAATTCGTGGTACGAACACAAAAAAAAAAAAAAACGCGGTAATTCGTGACAGTATCATGAAAAAGAATAAAAAAATTACGTGACTATAGGTACGTAATTTCATGTGACTGGGCTGGATTTTCACGAAAGTTTAATGCCTTCCAGAAAAGGTTCTTCTTTAAATATATAAACATTAAATATATCAAATGAAAGAACATCATCCTACCTTCATTAGGTCTTCTCTTATCACCTCTTAAATATGGGTAGGTTTCTTCAAAAACACCTAATTTTAGCAAAACCCTAAGATAATTACATTTTTGTGAAGGACTTTTGATAGAGATCCCATTCAGAGCGATCCTCAAAACATACACGGAGTTCTTACTCTTTCACCTGAGGTTGCTTCCGGGTTGTTTAAGTTGCGGAAGAGCCACCTGGTGGATAATAGCGCTATTGCAGATTGCCGGAAATACTCATCATTGGCAGGGACGCGTTTTCTCTTAATTGACGAGGTAACTCATTACAGGGAAAGAGTTAAGGGCAAAATTAGCTATATAGACTAAAATCACTTTTTGTATAAGCGTTTTCATCGGACCCCCATGTGTTGACGTGATTACGTGTCTGGACGGAACTTTACTTCCGGTTTTTTTTTTATGGTCTGACTGGTTGCTAAACTGAACTCGTCAAACAAATACCTCGTCAAAAATAACAAATGTTATGGTTTCCCAGGTAATCTACGTGTTGTTTATTTTTATATAAATAATCTACTTTAGAAGGACTTTGTTATTATTTATTCTTAGCGGAGTTCACCGGAAGTTACGTGTTGACCACGAAAGCCGCTTGTTTATGTTGTTACTGTTGTAACCGTCTATAAACATTATTTCCTGCTGTAAAGTTGGACATTTTAACATGGGGGTCTACGGGAATTGACTCCCTTTGGAGCCAGCCTCTAGCGGCCCTTCGAAGAATTGCAGTTTAAGTCACTTCCGTATTGGCTTCATCAGAGAGATCGGAAGGTTGCCCTTCGCTTTTCTCCTATCTAGAGACAACTACACTCACCGGCCAATTTAATAGCTACACCTTGCTAGTACAGAAACAATATTATGTTTCAATTTGTTCAGAAACACCCTGTTAATATCTCCGAGGTTGATGTCAGGTGGATTTATCTAGCATTATATCAAACAGGTACTAAAGAGCTTATATTTCCATTTTCTTTATCTTTCCTACTGACGTCCCACTTCAGGTCGCGACCCACCCTGCTAACACGAACCACGTTTCTTTATTCCACCCCTCTCGTTGTTTAATCCTCTCCCCCTCTTCAAAGATAGTGTGATCCGCCACTCTGTGCAACTGAAATTAGATTAACCTCTGATCAGATAGAGCGTCTCTCCGTAGATCAGACCCCGCGAGCTGCATAATGCCAGGGTTCAGTGAGAGCTACATCACTGATGCTAATTACACTTTAAAGGACAGTTCACAAAGGTCTATTAAGGCGGAAAGGTCACCGAAGAGGCGGATAATTGGAGGTTTGCTTGCATTAAATTCGAAGCTCAAAGACAACGCTGTGCTTTTAAAGTTATGTGAAGAATGTGTCTCCAATGTGTGTAGTCTAACAGCCATTGGGCCTGAAAGGGGTTGTGCTAATGAAGATCTGACAATGAAATACTGCTGTCTATTATGCTCCTTGAGGGGTTTTCAAACGAAAGTGAGTTTTAGGAGACACAGATGAATGAAGCTTTGAGCGTGCATGTTTGTTTGGATCAGAGACAGCTTGGATCTGTTTGACACAGAGCGATGGTTTGTCCCCGCTGCATGAATTGAAGTAAAATGAGTTGGGCTTTTGAAAGGAGCTAAAGGAAATCAAAGTGATTTGTTAATAAGCTTCATACAATACAGTTATAGGCTCTGACCACTTATACAGCATAGGAAATTGTCACTTAAAGTGATTTGGATGTCCTGATTCACAAACAGCTGTTTTGTTTTCATGCTATGTGTTTGTACGTAAAGAAAATTCAAGGACAAGCACAGCAGCTTTGTTTTTTCATCAACACGCGTGTTTTCTCCCAGACAAGAGCTTTTCAAAGTCTGTCAGTGCACAAAGCTCTTTACACACTATATACTGACAACATACAAAAGATGACTAATTACACCGTCAAATCCAACCGCAGCAAATTAAATAAATAATAATAAAGAGAGACGTACAGTATTTAATACTCCAAGCACTGTAATGGAAAACATGTAGTAGTTCAACGGATGGTGCACTGAATGAGGCAACTATAATGTAACTTTTTGTTTTATGGGAATAAAAAAATAAACATTTCAGATGTATATGACTTAAAAGAATATATCACTTGATGGTCTGGAGGTCTCGCAGTGCGAATGAGGCGTTTAGCGCAGCGCGGTAGACAAGATTCCACCTCATTCGAGCGTCTAGTTTGGGCGAATGGCGCAAATTGAGCATTGCCGCGAGAAACACGCGAGTTCAAAAATCTGAACTTTGGCGGAAAAACATGCCGCATTAACCAATCAGGAGCTTGCTCTAGTAGTGACGTGATTACAGGAAGCGAGCGGCGTCGCAGAAGCCCTTCCCATGACGTGGGGTTTTCACGCACAAATGAAGCGAGTACACTCAAAATGTTCAAGCATCCAACTACGCATGGTACCAGCAAATTTGATGCCTCAAACACGTCTGGTGTGAACCCACAGTTAGAGGCGTCAAGCGCGAGTGATTTCAATGTTAAGTCAATGTCTAAACGCGTTTACGTGTGTCTGGAGGTCTCGCGGCGCGAATGAGGCATTTAGTGCGGTGCGGTAGACACGAATCCGCCTCATTCGCATGTCTAGTTTGCGCGAATGATGAGAATTGAGCGTTGCCGCGGGTACTGTGCGAGTTGAAAAATCTGAACTTTGGCAGAAAATCGTGCCGTGTTAACCGCACAACGTATCACGACACGTCAGGAGCTTGCTCTAGTAGTGACGTGATTACAGGAAGCGAGTGGAGTCGCAGAAGCCCCTCCCATGACCTGAATTTCCACGTGAATGTCTGGATGAGTAGAATTTCAAGCACGGCTTTCACGTTCGAATGAAGTGAGTACACTCAAAATGTTCAAGCGTCCAACTACGCGCGGTACAAGCAAATTTGACGCCTCAAACGGGTCTGGTGTGAACCCACAGTTAGAGGCGTCAATCAAAGGGGTATTTCAATGTTAAGTCAATGTATGGACGCGTTTACATGTGTCTGGAGGTCTCGCAGTGCGAATGAGGCGTTTAGCGCGGTGCGGTAGATGCGAATCCGCCTCATTTGCGCGTCTAGTTTGAGCGAATGATGTGAATTAAGCGTTGCCGCAGGAACTGAATTTTGGCAGAAAATCATGCCATGTTAACCGCACAATGTATCATGACATATCAGGAGCTTGCTCTAGTAGTGACGTGATTACAGGAAGCGAGTGGAGTCGCAGAAGCCCCTTCCATGACGTGAATTTCCACGTGAATGTCTCGATGAGTTGAATTTCACGCGCAGCTTTCCCATGCGAATGAACAAGTACACTCAAAATGTTCAAGCGTGCGAATGTGCGAATAGCGCGTTTTTGCCACCTCTACCAGCATTAGACCATAGATATCCAGATGCATGCAAGATATCCAGATGCACGCGAGGAATCTTAATCTCATTAAAATAAGCGTTTGTGTATTTGCTTCAGATACCCCAAATTGTCAATCTTTATATTACAAGATATCACGTCTCATACTTTACATTACAGTACATCAAAAGATCTCAGTAAATTTTTCTGTTCTCTCTCTTTTATTTGCAGATAAGTATAACAGCAGCCTTTTAGTGGTATCACTCCTCCGTTTGGTCAGATCTTCTCAGAGGGTGACCTTCTTATATTCAACATGACATGACCAATCAGTGTGAGTGGCAGTTAGCGGCACCGCGGGGCATCAGGCTCTTCACTTACACCCGCTTACTCCAGACAAGAAGGCCAGCTTTACCTCCTTTAGTATTTTGGAAGGAAGGCTTTGGTGAGTGTGTTAGACGTATGACCTTCACTGGCAGGAGCGCTAATCTGTGAATCTGTGACTCATAAATACTGAGATACAAACATAAATACAACAGGGGCGTAATACAGCATCATAATTTACATCTGACGATGCATGTCACTTTAAATAATGGTCACAGGTTTGATTCCCAGGGAACACACATACTGATATTTTTTAATGCACTTTAAGTCGCATTGGATAAAAGCATCTGCAAAATGCATGATATTCACATTTATGTAGAGTATATATAATTTTCCTACCATAAATATATCAAAACTTTATTTTGTTGCTAAGAACTTTAAAGGCGATTTTCTCAATATTTTGATTTTCAGATAGTATCTCAGACAAATATTGTCGTATACTAACAAACCATACATCAATTGAAAGCTTATTTATTCAAGTTTTCAATGATGTATACATCGCAATTATGAATTAGTAGAACTATGAAGACCTAGCAGGTTTTGTTAATCCTGTCAAAGGCGTAGTAACGTCCCCTATTATTCTTGTGGGGATTAACAGTGGCTCTTTAAATGTCACTCGTTTTTCATTTGTCATGTTTAATCGCTCTGGGCCGTACCGAGGTACTGCTTTGACAGAAGGCCTTGTCTGTTGTCATTGCGAAGTCCTCTGTTTCTGTTTTATTAAAAAGACTCGTCGCCCGAAGCGTTCCAGCTCCCTGAATAATTTGGTTTGATTACCTGAAGGAAATAATACACTACTGCTTATTTTAATGACATTAAGATCCCTCGCGTGCATCCCGCAGATGGGAGCACTTTTAATCATCGAGTTTCGATAACAGCGGCTGAGGTCGTATTTCTTCCCCGGGCTTTGCTGGAATACTAATGGGCCGGTGTAACTGAGAGACGAGGTCATCGCCGAAACACCCTGTCACTTCCTGACAGCGCACGAGGAAGAGGAAGGCGTTTAGGAGGCTTCACGCATGCCGTTTTAATGAACTCCCTAAGAAACAAACATTTCCAAACATTTCCTGCTGGTTTGTGGTTAACTCAAGGGCGGTATGTGTGTGTGACCACACCACAAGTGTGATTTGTAGTCTTTTAATCATTTCTGCTTTACTTGACCACTATCACACACAGATACTGTTCACACATACTGGGTCTCTCTCTCTCTCTCTCCTCTAATGCTTGTGCCTGCAGTTTCCTCTTTGTGCTGTTGTCAGTCTTTTTAACACTCAGAGCTCCTGCTGTCATGGCTCTCGGCAGCTTCTGTTGGCGTGCAGTGGGGTCTGCTGGAATAATGGATAGAGAGGTTTCTAATGTCACAGCAGACTGACAGCTCACCAGAGGATAGGAGAGGGACGACACTGTCGCTCAGTGCATCCAGGGGTGTCCCGACATGCTCCAGAGAGAAGACGGACTCTATGTTTTTTAAGCAGTTGAGAAGTGCCTGCTTCAGTATTAGACTCCAAACACTTTAAAAAACTGTACTGATGTGGAAATGTCAAATCTGCTTTATGTTATGAGTGTTATGAGTGATCACGGGACAGATTAGTTAAATGGTGGGCAGGTTAGATATAGAGAAGGGATGACTTTTTTACTGTGACTTGTGTATCCACACTTGGTAAACACTCAAATATGTATAAATATAATATAGTAGATTATTATTATTATTATGTATTACACGGCTCGTTGGAATGCTTAAAAGTGTTGACATTTCCAGGTTTGTTATTTTCAGATAACAATCGTTTAAACTAATAACACTTAGTATCGCGGATGTTGTAAATAAGTTTAACAGGTACAGTTTAACATTACACAAAAATTAAATAATTTGCAAATGATTAAACCAATAGTGTGTTGGTGACATTTGAATGTCTTGTCTTATGTTAAAACCGATAGTAAACTGGTTTTCCTCACGGAAGGTCTGCATTCTTTAAAAATGAGCAAAAGGAAAAATATTTTAAATCAATTTTTAATGTTCCTTACCTTACCTTACCAAGAGGTAAATAGCAGTGTAATCGCCAGGCTTCCGCTTGTTATAGCAGCTTTGACAGATCGGATAGATTGGAATACTTTCAGAGATCAGTTGCATTATTCCATAGACTGTAAAAAATATGGATGACGCGACGTCGCCGCCCACCATTGTAATGAATTGAAGCCAAAAATGTCCGACCGTGGTCGCCGCCATGTTACGTAAAAACGTCAGTTTTGGAGCCAAGGCATGCGCAGAAGGAATCGTCCGCGGTTTCAAACTTCCTCCCAAACGCTCGTGCGCCCAATTCAACCACGCCAATCATAACGTCACATCCCGTTTCTAAAATATAACGATCACAAAAAGAACAATTGAACACATATCAGCGTGATATCAACTACTTGAAAGGACCAAAACCATCTTTCAGAAACGTTTTTTTGGAAGTGTAAATAATTTTTTATTTAGAGCAGAGTCCCATTCGTTTGAATGGAGAGGGCGGGGTTTATGACTTGTACTGCAGCCAGCCACCAGGGGGCGATCAAAGAACCAGCGGCTTCACTTTTCAAGACTTATGAGGCACACCCGCAACACTTCAAGTTGTGTAAAGGATTATGTATGGCCATAAGTTGTTAATGCAGAATAAATCCTGATGAGGTTTTAGCAGGATCCTAATGCAAAGCAGAGGTTGTGTAACACAGCTACTTGCCACATGAGTAAATCTATGGATGCAAAATATTAATTTGATATATTTGATAGATTATTTATAAGAAATGCATAAGAAAAAAAAAAAACATTTACTATTGGCTTTAGGCCAGAGAAGGATTTGGTTTAATCATTTGTAAATCTCATATATGTTATTAACTCTTTCCCCGCCATTGACGAGTTATTTCGTCAATTAAGAGAAACATTTGCATAAAAAATGTGTTCCTGATTAATTTTTATGTTTATCTGCAATACCGCAATTATCCACTAGACTTAGCCAATTTATGAAAAAACTGAAGCCAAAACATTATTTACTAATTTTAAACTCTGTGTATGTGTTGATAATTGTTCTGAATCTGGTCTCTAACAAAATTCCTAAGGAAAAATGCCCATATTTAAGTTTATAAGCATAGAAAAAAAAATATATATAGGATGAAAAAATTTTCCCGTTTTGTTTGTTTATTGTTTGTTTGAAAGCAGAGGGTCTGTTCTTTCATTTGATATATTTGTATGTTTATATATTTTTAGAAATTTTCCTGGAAGGCATTTTGTGAAAACTTTGTGAAAATCACAAAAAATGCTGACGAGCAACTTTTCAAGTACTCATATGATGCTCTGTTACTAGTTTCAGTGGTTTATCTGAGAATAACAAACTTCCGAATGTCGCCGCTAGCCAGGAATCAATCATTCCAAAGCACCATGTACTGCAATAATCCCAGTAACAAACATTAAAACAAGTCTCCTTGAGTTTACAAATAATTTAATTACAAATAAATGTATACATAATTAAATATTTCTAATTAATAATGTGATATTATAATTGCATCCTGATCACCCCGTCGGAAGAACTGACTGGCTGTACATTATCCCTTATTTATCGTTTGCATTGAAAATAATATTTTTATGCATTATAAATGGATTCAAATGCCTGCCAGCAAAAATCTGTTAAAGCATGTCGGATGGCATGTTACAAACACAGACAATGAACACATCCGCTACTTCCTCATAAGGGTGTAAAATCAATTTTTGCGACAAGCAGAATGCTGTTCTGACCCACATTTAGAAGATCCACATCCACTTATTACATTCACACACACTCCTCGCACATACCAGCCGTTAATCCAGTCCAACCAGAGGCTCTGAATAAATCTGCATTCCATTAAAGGATTACTGTCTGTTTAAACAGCATTTTTCTTCCCTATTTCATTCTTTATCTCTCAAGTGGGTGTCCATGAACAGCGGGACACCTGAGTGCCACTGTGTCTGCTGATGGGAAAACAACACAGAAGACACAATCACTAACAGTTATGACAGGTCACAGCTGAGACAACGCTGCCGAAATATGACATATAACAGAATATTATTTGGTGAAATAAAAGCAATATTGTTATAAAATGAACTCCAAGATGACTTAATCTGGCAAAATATCTTCTTTTATGTTGAACAGTTTAAAGAAACTCATAGAGGTTTAGAACAACATGAAAACATTTTGGGGTGAACTATCCCTTTAAATGGCTAATGTGGGTAATCGCTACAGGTTTAAATTAATTGGTTGTTTATGCTTATCGCTTTGTAAATTGACAAGATTGAGTTATTTACAAGATTGATTTTAAATTTACATCAACACTATGTCATGTGCGATTACTAAAACATCAGAAACCTCACACGCAGCCGTTTGTGAAACTGCACAAATGTGCGTGTTAAAGTAAGGATTGGCCTTTAGTGAATGGTAGGCGGTGACAGGGTTCATGTGCTGTGTGCAGTCAGCCCTTTAACTCAAGAGTTTATTTAAACAGCGAACGTGTGTATGTGCTCTGTAATGACGGGCAATAAATCAAAGTAGACAGACCCTGAGCTGAAATAAGAAGGTATAAAACCGTGCAGCGTTGATGTAGATGAAAAAGACTGTGTATTGTGTAGATTAAGCAAGTTGCATTTGGCTGCAGTCACAGCAGTGGCATATTGTGAATGTGTACTGTAAGTGTTTATGTAGCTCATTTGGTAGAGCATTTTTTGCACAAAGTTCATGGGTTTGATTGCATGTACTTTGGATAGGAGCGTGTGCCAAAACCATTAAGGTGGATGTACTGTATGTTTATATATACAAAAGCTGCTAAACGTCTGTCAAAAACAAGATAATGATTTTGATCAAATGCACTTGACATGTATTATACATTTATCAAATACTTTCGCTTCAAAACTGCTTAATCCCGGCCTCAGGCCATTTAGAAGTACCTGTTTGTTGGCAGAATCTGTCAAACGGCAAAAGATTTTTTAACAAAGTCCATGAAGTGCACAAACGTTTTTTTTTACCAGGTTAAAGGAGGTTTACTGAATATATTAGGATATTAATTGAGCCTTAGCTTTATTTAGAAAGGACAGTAAAAAGTGACTGGAGACTTTTTTAGAAGTGGAGATTTTTGCATGTACTTAGAGGGTTTTGCGGCGAAAGACACTCACATTGTTTAATATGAAATGGCTAAAGTGACATTTGTGAAAATAAGACATTTCAACAATTGATTTTAAAGTGAAATTACTCAATCTGACAACATAATTTTTTTATTATTAAATATTAGCTTACTCCCTAAAGGGTTAATGCAGATTTTAAATCATCTTAATTCATCCTGACATCTGCTCAAAATTGGGTATTGACATCAAAATCCGATGTTGGCCTGATGTCAAAATCCAACATTGGCCTGACGTCAAAATCAGACATTGATCCGACGTCAGGATCCAATGTTGATCCGACGTCAGGATCCAACGTTGATCCGACATCAAAATCCAACGTTGATCCAATGTCAGGATCCAACGTTGATTTGACGTCAAAATCCAACATTGATCTGACGTCCGGATCCAACGTTGATCTGACGTCAAAATCCAATGTTGATCTGACGTCAAAATCCAACATTGATCTGACATCAAAATCCAACGTTGATCCGACATCAAAATCCAACGTTGATTTGACGTCAGGATCCAATGTTGATCCAACGTCAAAATCTCTCTCTCTCTCTCTCTCTCTCTCTCTCTCTCTCTCAGTCTCTGAATCACACAGTTTCTTTCATCTATTTGAAAGGTGAAAGCTGCTTTTCAGGTGTCTGTATATAATAATATCCAATATATTGTACCTCAAAGATTGTACAGCAGAAAAAAATCACTGAAATATTACAAGAAACTCATATATTTGTTTTGGTTCACTGGATGGAACCAAAGAGATATTTAATAATAGCCGTACATTTCATCTAACAGCAGAGGGGACAATAAACATAAAATTACTCCAGAGCATTTTTGGAAAGGGGCCACAAATAATACAGCCTTGTACTTGTAAGGATACTGTATGTGTACACAGAGAAGCCTAATATACTTTATTTATAACTCAATAAGCCATTTATGTATTACATTGATTTTTAAGTAGTTTACATAACAATTATGCCACCAATGAAATATGTACTTCATTTTAAACGTTATTATATAATTTTAAAGCTCATTAAGGATTTTTTTCCAGTCTAACTTTCTTGGTGTGCATAGGTGGCCGTGTTTAGATTAAAGGAAAACACCACCGTTTTTCAACATTTTACTATGTTTAGATTTAAATCTAAACTTAAGACATTCTTCTTTAACAAAGCATTCACATAGAATGTCCAGTAAATGTACTTTTTTTCCAACATTGATCTGACATCCGGACCAAACGTTGATCTGATGTCAAAATCCAACGTTGATCCGACATCAAAATCCAACGTTGATTTGACGTCAGGATCCAACGTTGATCCGACGTCAAAATCCAACATTGATCTGACCTCCGGACCAAACGTTGATCTGATGTCAAAATCCAAGGTTGATCCCAACTTTGGCCTGACGTCAAAATACAACATTGATCTGAATTCAAAATCCAACGTCGATCTAATGTCAAAATCCACACAATGCAGATTTCATTTTCCAACAGGACTTGGCACCTGCACACAGTGCCAAAGCTACCAATACCTGGTTTAAGGACCATTGTATCCCTGTTCTTAATTGCCCAGCAAACTCGCCTGACCTTAACCCCATAGAAAATCTATATGGTATTGTGAAGAGGAAGATGCGATATGCCAGACCCAACAATGCAGAAGAGTTGAAGGCCACTATCAGAGCAGCCTGGGCTCTCATAACACCTGAGCAGTGCCACAGACTGATCGACTCCATGCCACGCTGCATTGCTGCAATAATTTAGGCAAAAGGAGCACCAACTAAGTATTGAGTGCTGAACATGCTCATACTTTTCATCTTCATACTTTTCAGTTGGCCAAGATTTCTAAAAGTCCTTTCTTTGTATTGGTCTTAAGTAATATTAATTAAGTGTCTGAGATATTGAATTTGGGATTATAATCATCAAAATTTACATTTGAAATATATCAATCTGTGTGTAATGAATGAATATAATATACAAGTTTCACTTTTTGAATGGAATTGGTGAAATAAATCAACTTTTTGATGAAATTCTAATTATATGACCAGCAAGTGTATATCCTTCTTTGTGGTCTTATGTTTTCAGCCGAGATGTCTTTTTGAAAAATAAACTGAACGTGACATGGTTTGCGTTTTTGGGATGTGAAGATGTTAAGCAGTGGCTTTATTAATTGGTTGATAATGAAGCGCTCGTGCCCTTTTCATTCTCAGGTGAAGCTGTAAATTCTGTTGTCATGGGTGCTTTAATTACAGGAGCAAGCGGTGCATGCAAACCCCTCTCTCACTGCCAGTGCATTCAGCACATATTGCATTAGTGCGGCCGACAGGGATCAGAACATCTGGAGGTGACGTATGTGTGGGGTTTGGTGTGTGTCAAGGAGACAGTGAGCATTTGTTGTTTGCACCATTTGCACGTATGTGTATTTATATATCAGCCTGTTTGTTTGTTTGTTTGTTTGTGGGTGTTTGCCTGCAGAAGTGTTCCTGTAGCTCAACTGGTAGAGCAGAAAGATTGTGGGTTCAATTGCCAGAGAACATTCATAAAAAACGTTTACCTTGAATGCACTGTACAGTAAGTTGAATTTGCATTTACATTTATGCATTTGGCAGGCGCCTTCATCCAAAGCGATTTACAGTGAATAACAAGATATCAATTTTTATCAGTATGTGTGTTCCCTGGGTTTAACTCTGTGACCTTTCGCTGTACAAGAACACCGGAGCTGTCAATGTAAAACATCAAATTTCAGCCATAATCAATTTAAGCACCGCATCTGACATTGTAGTGGCATCATAATCTGTAAATCTGATGGTAATGACATCATAATCTGTGAATAATCCCTGCAGGATTCTTCCTTAATCCGGAGTCCCAACCAAATGTACAGCCTGTGAGGCACAATGTAGGCTACATGTACTCTATGTGTATCTATGTTAATGTGTAGGGTACATTTGTTCCTGTTAACGTGCACGTTAAATCTATAAAAGAGGGGTGGAGAAAGAAACAAAATGATTGCACGGTACATTTTTCGCAATTGTCAAAGGCTAGGAAACTCACTTGAAGTTGACACAGCAGTGAATTGTGTTTATCAGTGTAGGCAGTTTGTCAGCCCTGCCCTGTAATACATCTGCTCAAATTGCTGTCTCTCTCTCTCTCTCTCTCTCTCTCTCTCTCTCTCTCTCTCTCTCTCTCTCTCTCTCTCTCTCTCTCTCAGTCTCTGAATCACACAGTTTCTTTCATCTATTTGAAAGGTGAAAGCTGCTTTTCAGGTGTCTGTATATAATAATTTCCAATATATTGTACCTCAAAGATTGTACAGCAGAAAATATCACTGAAATATTACTTGAAACTCATATCTTTGTTTTGGTTCACTGGATGGAACCAAAGAGATATTTAATAAAAGGCGTACATTTCATCTAACAGCAGAGGGGACAATAAACATAAAATTACTCCAGAGCATTTTTGGAAAGGGGCCACAAATAATACAGCCTTGTACTTGTAAGGATACTGTATGTGTACACAGAGGAGCCTAATATACTTTATTTATAACTCAATAAGCCATTTATGTATTACATTGATTTTTAAGTAGTTTACATAACAATTATGCCACCAATGAAATATGTACTTCATTTTAAACGTTATTATATAATTTTAAAGCTCATTAAGGATTTTTTTCCAGTCTAACTTTCTTGGTGTGCATAGGTGGCCGTGTTTAGATTAAAGGAAAACACCACCGTTTTTTAACATTTTACTATGTTTAGATTTAAATCTAAACTTAAGACATTCTTCTTTAACAAAGCATTCACATAGAATGTCCAGTAAATGTACTTTTCCCGCAGTAGTTATTTTGTCTAGAACAAAGCACTCACATACCTCATATGGGTAATATACTATTGCCGCAATAGTTAGCCTGGAACCGAGCTGACTTAAACCACTATAATATATGACACTTGCATTACATGCGAACGGCCACTACGCTACTAGAATTCTGTTTTTGTCTCCTTGTCTCGTCTTCATTCCCGAGGACAATGAGACAAACAGACCCAGTTCCTGTTGCTGTGAAGGTCATCGCACCACTGATCTACTGGCTGTCCTTCAAAGTGATGCCCAGCCGACGCGCGACCAACGACCACCGGCTGAACCAGTTTAATCCGCTTACCCGCTTCCTATCCCTACCGTGTCTATATATATATATATATATATTAATTTCTCCCAAGGATTTTTGTCCTTCTAGGAGTTTTTCCCACCGGGTTTTCTCCTAGGGGGTTTTTTCGTCCCAGGGAGAGTCAGCCAACTTTGGCTTAACTTAGCACTGTACTGTATACGTTACAATATTAATATGCTCGCTTGTACGGTTTATTCTTAGCCGCTATATTCTACTTCTTATACTATCTATTGATTTTCTGTGTTCTCCTTTACATCTACTCATGTAAAGCTGCTTTGCAACAATTAACAATTGTGAAAAGCACTATATAAATAAAATTTAATTGAATTGAATTGAATTCTTACCTCAACTTAGACAAATTAATACATACCTATCTTTTTTCAATGCTTGCACTTTTAATCTTTGTACAGTGCCTCGTGAATGTGTTAGCATTTAGCCTAGCCCCATTCATTCCTTAGGATCCAAACATAGATAAATTTAGAAGCCACCATACACTTCCATGTTTTCCCTATTTAAAGACTAAAATAAAACTTTAGCCATAGGAATAAATAGGGCTAGGCTAAATGCCAACACATTCAATAAGCGCTGTACAAAGATTAAAAGTGCACGCATTGAAAAAAACATTGAGGTAAGAACTTATTGAAAAACTGTGGTGTTTTCCTTTAAAAGAAAAGCAAATGTTTGTTTTTTGGAAAACTGTCTCTTTAAGAAAACTTGGAGGCCAGTATTACATCAATGGAATGTATCCAGACATTCCTCAGTTCATCCACACATTCTTGTCAGAATCACTCACATATTTTTGTCCCAACCGTCTGGCCTGACAGCAGGTCTGGATGTCCTCTGTCAGAATCTCATGGGAGTGAGGAAGGATTGAAGAGCCAGACCGCTAAATTAATTATCCCAGTGTGTTTGTCCTCAAGCAAATGGGACGTGCCCTGGACATAGAGGGATTTGTCTAGACTTGAACTGAGCTTTTTTGTTGGTGTGTTGTTTTAAACGTTCAGCTACAGATGGAGAGAAAGAATAAAAGAGAGAGTTTGAGGCAAACATCTTTGTGAGTGAGTTCGGGGCTAAACAAGTGAAGGAAAACAAATCAAATCTCTCTTTTCAAAAAAAGTGTTTCATGCACTCTCCCTCCAGGCCGCCTCACATTAAACATGTCACTGAAGCTGTTATGCAGCATGTCTAATTAGATTTGTACATTGCCGGTTTTTCTTTCTTTGCTGCCTAATAATCGCACGTTCACATCATAAAATAGTAATGTTTTCCAGTGAGATCAGTTTCTACAAACCACAATATACAAGAGATAAAAGAGACGCTCACATTCACAAAATACATGCAAGACGCTCCCTTAACAGTAAACTCTGATCACGGGTGAGTTTATGCGAGTATCTGGCAAACGCGAGCGTCTCTCTTTTATCATAAACCCTTTAGATGCGTCTGCAGCAGGCACTTATTTTGAGAAAACACATGATGCACATAGGTTCACTCGACAGGCAGAACACATATTTTGAAATTACGAACCATGACGGCTACATACATGTTATGACGAACTTTGCATCGAGTGCCCTCGAAAAAAGAAGTCACCGGCCGCCACTGGTCAGGAGTGATGATGTTACTGCACGCAGAGGTCAAAGTGCTGCAAACTAAGTGCTCTTCCGCCATACAATATAGTTCTAATTTTTTATCTGCTTAAAAAATCGTCACGTTTTATTTGTGCCACCATACTTACTCGTGTAACTACTCATGTATTTGCATAAGTGTTTGGTGGCTTCTAAATTCATCCCTGTTTGGATCCTAAGGAATTAATGGGGCTAGGCTAAATGCTAACAATGCTAACATGCTGTACCAAGATTAAGTGCATGCATTGAAAGTCTAAGTTGAGGTAAGAACATAGTAAAATATTAAAAAATGGTGGTGTTTTCCTTTAAGTAGTTGTATTTTGCTCATGTTCAATTTGTTTCATTGTGTGTTTAGCTTGAAGCACTTGTCTAAACATTATATCTGATCTCTTCACCAAACCTTTTTAATTACCCCCAAAGGCAAAGTTAGGAAGACTTCCTGAATTTCTATCATCGTCAAATTACAAGGCTGTAAAATCGATAGACTCATTTTCCCCAAAGGACGCAGAGAGACAGTCTGGTGTGTATGGAATATGGAGAAATCCATTCATATCACATCTCTGGGTCTCTCTCATAGAGGTAGATTTACACAGAATCTGATCACTTCAGATTCGCACACCCTAACCTAACCCTCTCATCTCCTCTTTCTCTTTCAAAAAGACTTCCGTTAGATAGATCTGAGGCAGTTACAATGCCTGTCTTACAGGTTTACGTGCACATTTATAGACACTGGACCGCCATTGCCAGTTTTACACATGTTGATGTATCTATATCCTTATTTAAAATTACAAAAAAAAATGTATTTTTTTAGTACAGAAAATTTCTGTAATTTATTGTGCCCGTTATATTTTATAAACCGGTATATTTTACCATTTTTTTTTACAGATTTTTTTACAGTGTATCAGAAATAGAATCACATTACAAGTGAAAGCAGTTCAGAAAACATAAAATAATTTTCCTTTTTTGGGATGAAATGTCCTAAATGCCTGCTAAGGTGAGAGTTTTCCTTATATTTGGAAATGCTTGTAGATTCTGAATGTCATTGGTATGTTCAATATACACTTAACTTAAGGATTATTAACACCTGTTCAAGTTCTCATTAATGCATTTATCTAATCAACCAATCACATGGCAGTTGCTTCAATGCATTTAGGGGCGTGGTCCTGGTCAATTTTTTCAGTATTTTTTTTTTCAGTATTTCACAATCTGCTCAGTTACTGGGATTTTCACGCCCAACCATTTCTAGGGTTTACAAAGAATGGTGTGAAAAGGGAAAAACATCTGATATGGGGCAGTCCTGTGGGCGAAAAATGCCTTGTTGATGCTAGAGATCAGAGGAGAATGGTCCGACTGATTCAAGCTGATAGAAGAGCAAATTTGACTGAAATAACCACTCGTTACAACCGAGGTATGCAGCAAAGCATTTGTGAAGCCACAACACGCACAACCTTAACCCTTTAACTGCCAGCTCAAACGGTTGAGCACATTTTGAGTCCCTATATTTTATTGAGAGGAGCCATCTCTACTATTTGTGTAAGACATGTTTTGCCAAAAAAATCCACTAGATATCAATGTGTCAATCAACAGCACTTGTCACAACACATCTTGTTATGTGGATTTTAGAAAGAAAAAAATCACTTCTGTTATATGAACTGTTCTTGTTGAAACTTTGCAAGGAAACCATATTTTTTTGACATATTACACTGTAAGAGCCCTAACTTTACAAAATTATGTTACTTGGTGCCATGAAAAAACTTTCGTATGTTTTGAATAATTTTTCAAAAACATGCTCAACCAAACGGTTGATTTGTCACTTAATGGTAAAAGTAGAAAAGCTAAGGTAATGTTTTCAGATCATCCATTTCTGCAGTCAGAGTGTACTATTTGCTATGAAATATATACACTAGTCAACATTTGAAGTGGATCAAAACCTTTCCTAAAAGTTGCCTTAAAACCAATACCCAATATCCGTTCTTGTCTTAGGACAACTTGGATGAAAGTTTTTGATCCACTTCAAATGTTGACTAGTATATTTCTGATCATTCACAGCTATGAATATGACGGAGCTATTGTTATTTCTTATTTAATATATTGAGATCATTTCTTAAGTATGTATTTTTGCCACTTCTGGATATTTTTTTGAAATAACTATAATGAATTCATATATGTATGTGAATCATAATTACTGATTAATTAATCAATAATTACTTCTTAAATGATGTTTTAAATTGTTTGAAGGATTGTTTGCAACGTTGGCTTACTCTACACAGCATTGATGGTTTACAAAGAAATGTTAAAGAGGCCATGTCACAAGACTTTTTTAAGATGTCAAATAAATCTTTGGTGTCCCCAGAGCAGATATGTGATGTTTTAGCTCAAAATATCATATAAATAATTTATTATAGCATGTTAAAATTGCTACTTTGTAGGTGTGAGCAAAAATGTGCAGTTTTGGGTATGTCCTTTAAAATGCAAATGAGCTGATGAAGTGCAAACACCGATCACAATGATGGTGGTTTGTTGAAATTGAAACTTAGTTGTGCTGTGAATTATTTTCTCTGTCTCTCCCTCTCTGGATTAAAACACTGGAAATGGCAGTGCTGTGGTTGGAAAGTGCAAATTAAGGGGTGGTATTATTATAATAAGAGCTCCTTCTGACATCACAAGGGGAGCCAAATTTCAATTACCTATTTTTTTACATGCTTACAGAGAATGGTTTACCAAAACTAAGTTACTGGGTTGATCTTTTTCACATTTTCTAGGTAGATAGAAGCACTGGGGACCCAATCATAGCACTTAAACATGGAAAATCTCAGATTTTCATGCCATGACCCCTTTAATTTATCTAAAAAAAAGACAAAAAAAAATTATGTTGCACTACCAAACTTGACAGTGTGTTTCTTAAATCATAAAATACTAAAATGCCATTGTATTACTATCTCTGGCCTTCTTTTATTTTAGGTTTTAAATGCAGAAAGTCCTTATTTTTGTTACTTTTGGTCATTTTTATTGCAAAAAGCATGAAAACATTTCATGTCCTGTGTTAAAATGAAAACCTGAAATATTTTAATATGTTATACTTCAATAATTAGAAAAGGTAGTGGCAAGCCAGTTACGCACATTCTTGACAAATAATAGTACATATGAAAAGTTCCAATCAGGATTCAGGCCCCACCATAGCACAGAGACAGCGTTGCTTAGAGTTACAAATGACCTCCTATTAACATCCGATCGTGGTGAAATCTCAATTCTTATATTACTAGACCTTAGTGCAGCATTTGACACAATAGACCACAGAATCCTACTCAATAGACTAGAAAACTATGTTGGTATCAGTGGTCAGGCGCTAGCCTGGTTAAGGTCATATCTAACCAATCGCTATCACTTTGTTTATGTAAATGAGGAAGAGTCATATCACTCCCTGGTTAAATACGGTGTACCGCAGGGATCAGTTTTAGGTCCTATCCTGTTTTCGTTATACATGTTACCCCTAGGAGACATTATCAGGAAACATAACATAAGTTTTCACTGCTATGCGGATGATACCCAGCTTTACATCTCCTCGCATCCCAGCGAAACACACACGTTTTCTAAGCTAAAAGACTGCATTAGCGATGTTAGTGACTGGATGGCACATAACTTTCTTAAGCTCAACTCCAATAAGACAGAGGTACTTATTATTGAACCAAATCGCTACAAACATAATATGTCAGATTACAAATTGCACATAGATGGCTGTACTGTGGTGCCATCTTCCACGGTTAGGAACTTAGGTGTGATGTTCGACAGCAACTTATCCTTTGATAGTCATATCGCCAACGTCTGCCGCACAGCATTCTTCCATCTTAGAAATATCTCAAAAATACGCCATATGCTGTCTACATCTGACGCAGAGAAGCTTATTCATGCTTTTATGACCTCTAGAATAGACTATTGTAACTCGCTACTCGGGGGATGCCATTCAAATCAGATCAACAAGCTTCAGCTAGTTCAAAACGCTTCTGCAAGGGTACTTACTCGATCTAAGAAGTATGACCACATAAGCCCAATTCTGGCATCTTTACACTGGCTACCAGTTAAATATCGCATCCAATTTAAAATATCACTAATCACCTACAAAGCTTTACATGGCTTAGCACCCTCATATCTTAGAGAATTACTATCAGAATACAATCCATCACGCACACTACGGTCGCAAAATTCTGGCCTATTGATTATCCCTAGACTATCAAAAGTGTCTAAAAGTGGAAGATCCTTTTCCTACTTAGCCCCTAAGCTCTGGAATGATTTACCAACCGATGTCCGAGAATCAGACACAGTCGATCATTTTAAATCTAGACTTAAAACTTTTCTCTTCAACAAAGCATTCGCATAATTTGTCTAGTAAAGGTTCTTAACTCGCAATAGTTATTTTCACGGAACAAAGCACTCACGGTCATAACACAGACCAACCAAATAAATAAATAAAAACCTTTTCTGCATGAACACTTAAAATGAATTGCATTAAATAGTTTGCCACCGTTTGCCACTGAACCTGCATTAACGACGACAGTGGGGCTTCCGGCCTTAGTCAAACGGTTTGGCATGTATGGTCGGGTTGCGATTTTGGTGCTTTCGTGTGTCTTGTGAACAGTATGCCATACAGACCCGTTTGCCACTGAACCTGCATTAACGACGACAGTGGGGCTTCCGGCCTTAGTCAAACGGTTTGGCATGTATGGTCGGGTTGCGATTTTGGTGCTTTCGTGTGTCTTGTGAACAGTATGCCATACAGACCCGTTTGCCACTGAACCTGCATTAACGACGACAGTGGGGCCTCCAGCCTTAGTCAAACGGGTTGGCACGTATGGTCGGGTTGCGATTTTGGCGCTATCGTAAGTCTTATGAATAGTATGCCATACAGACCCGTTTGCCACTGAACCTGCATTAACGACGACAATGGGGCCTCCAGCCTTAGTCAAACGGGTTGGTATGTATGGTCGGGTTGCGTTTTTCGCGCTTTCGTGTGTCTTGTGAATAGTATGCCATACAGACCCGTTTGTCACTGAACCTGCATTAACGACGACAGTGGGGCCTCTCAGCCTTAGTCAAACGGGTTGGCACGTATGGTCGGGTTGCGATTTTGGCGCTATCGTAAGTCTTATGAATAGTATGCCATACAGACCCGTTTGCCACTGAACCTGCATTAACGACAACAGTGGGGCCTCCAGCCTTAGTCAAACGGGTTGGTATGTATGGTCGGGTTGCGTTTTTCGCGCTTTCGTGTGTCTTGTGAATAGTATGCCATACAGACCCGTTTGCCACTGAACCTGCATTAACGACGACAGTGGGGCCTCTCAGCCTTAGTCAAACGGGTTGGCACGTATGGTCGGGTTGCGATTTTGGCGCTATCGTAAGTCTTATGAATAGTATGCCATACAGACCCGTTTGCCACTGAACCTGCATTAACGACGACAGTGGGGCTTCCGGCCTTAGTCAAACGGGTTAACACGTATGGTCGGGTTGCGATGTTTTTGGCGTTTTCTCCTGGTCCTGTAAATGGTATACAATATAGACCCGTTTGCCACAGAACCTGTATTAACGACGACAGTGGGGCTTTAGGCCTTAGTCAAACGGGTCGTCAGGTTTCATTTTCTCTTAAAGATCGGAAGGTGACCCTTATTTACCATATATACCCTCGCATTGGGCCCCCAATTTGCTAAATCCTCAACTGTGGATAACATAATTATGCCGCAATATTTAGTCTGTCTGGAACTAAGCTGAGTTAAACCACATCACTGTGTGACACTTCAATACATATGAACGGCCGCTACGCTAATACGATTTTGATTTTCTCTCCCTGTCTCGTCCTCGACCCGAGGACGAGACAAACAGACCCAGTCCCGGTAGATGTGAAAGTCGGCACACCTCTGATCTACTGGCTGTCCTTCAACGTTATGCCCAGCTGATACCTGACCAACGATCACCGGCAGAACCGCTTAATCTCCGCTAAATCTCCATTTCCGTTCTCCCAAGGGTTTTTCCCTCCTAGGACTTATTTTTCCTCGGATAAAAGCACGGGGGTTTTTTTTCTCCTAGGGGGTTTTTCACCCCGGGGAGGCAGCCTTTTTGGGCTTTACCTAGCTTCCTCTTCTATACGTTGCTTTAGTAATACGTGCAATTATAATATTGAGTCATAGCCGCAGCAAATTTAACTGCTCATGCTTTCATGTATTTTGTTGTGCTATCTGTCGTTTTCTGTGCTTTTCACTGCTTCTATTTATGTAGAGCTGCTTTGGGGCAATTGACTTTTGTGAAAAGCGCTATATAAATAAAATAAAATTGAATTGAATTGAAAAATTAAATAAAGAAGATTTAATATACAAAACCATTTTATTTTGATTATGTTTGTAAAAAATTAGTATTATAGTTCATATTTTCTAATTTCCATAGTATGTATTTGAATTCCTTTAAGTGACATATCAACTGTTTGGTAGAGGCCGATTTTTTAAAAATGATGGGATGTGTTGAAAAAAAATACATTGATTGTGTTAAGTGGTGACATAAGGAGATAAGAAATGCAAACAAAATTTTTTTCAAATGCCTTTTTCTTGGTGTGGCAGTTAAAGGGTTAAGGCGGATGGGCTACAACAGCAGAAGACCCCACCGGGTACCACTCATCTCCACTACAAATAGGAAAAAGGGGC
Source organism: Paramisgurnus dabryanus (assembly GCF_030506205.2). Classification (NCBI taxonomy): domain Eukaryota; kingdom Metazoa; phylum Chordata; class Actinopteri; order Cypriniformes; family Cobitidae; genus Paramisgurnus; species Paramisgurnus dabryanus. The sequence continues at coordinate 12,450,568 of NC_133346.1, forward strand.
TACAATTTGCACAAGCTCACCAAATTGGACAGTTGAAGACTGAAAAAATGTTGAAGTTCAGAGTCAGAATTTGGCGTAAACAGAATGAGAACATGGATCCATCATGCCTTGTAACCACTGTGCAGGCTGGTGGTGTAATGGTGTGGGGGATGTTTTCTTGACACACTTTAGGCCCCTTAGTGCCAATTGGGCATCATTTAAATGCCACAGCCTACCTGAGCATTACCTGTCACAAACCTGGAATCATTTCAAATTGGTTTCATGAACATGACAATGAGTTCACTGTACTAAAATGGCCCCCACAGTCACCAGATCTCAACCCATTAGAGCATCTTTGGGATGTGGTGGAACGGGAGCTTTGTGCCCTGCATGTGCATCTCACAAATCTCCATCAACTGCAAGATGCTATCCTATCAATATGGGTCAACATTTCTAAAGAATGCTTTCAGCACCTTGGTGAATCAATGCCACATAGAATTAAAGCAGTTCTGAAGGCGAAAGAGGGTCAAACACAGTATTAATATGGTGTTCCTAATAATCCTTTAGGTGAGTGTATATTTTGTAGTAATGTATACAGTACTGTGCAAAAGTCTTAGGCCACCATGCAAGAATTCGATTTTTTTATATTTTTGTACATATTTCCTGTATTTTTTATTTGTATTTTAATAAAATAGATTGAAAAATAAATTTGGATGGACATTAAAACTTCTAAAACAACAAGTCTGGTGGTGGTGGCCTAAGACCTTTGCACAGTACTGTATATACAGTCTATATTGGAGTTGGTAGCTCACTTTACAGTTAATGGAGATCAGAAAATGAAAGTGTTCAAGTTGAATTTTAGCAACTGTGTTTTTTGCATGAACAATGTCGGTATTGTTGAAATGGTGTTTGTTTATTTAGTTTTTCTTATCTGCTGATAAAGAGAACTGTATCTTCTATGATGCAATGTATGTGTATCTATCTAATACCTGCTTTGCCCTTTACTTAACCCACTATTCCAACATTCAAGAGCTCCATCAATACCGTTCTCTCTCTCTTTTCTTATTCCTATCTACCTCGTACGAAAATCCCCCGCCATTCAGAGATTTCTTCAGCTAAGTCTTTCTTTAAGTCCGCATACTCTGACTAAAAAGCTCTGCTTGAATCGGATAAGACGTGACTCATACACCCCTTCAAATGAACACATTGAGCGGTTATCAGTAATGCTGACTTCAGGATCAGAGCTATAGAACAAAAGATAAAAGATTTAATTGCACTTAAGTTAAAGACTGTATTTATGCTTTGTTACAGCATTTCACTGATCACACACTGTCAGTGTTTTTACTTGATTTTGTGCTGCTTATTTCCTTTACAGTTTCAAAGCAGTGTTATGCTAAATATTGTCTATGTTTAGACTTTGCGATTGTTGTTATTTGGTCGTCTTTCTTACTTTTGATGTAAGGTTTTATAAATAGAGCCAGTGGGAAGTGTACAGTCATTACATTGGTGATGAACCAGAATGAAAAATAATATTTTGCCCAAAGCCCATGACATTGTTTTGCTTTGCTCATTCACAGCTATTAATTGGCTTCATTTGGGTTTTATAGATTAAGGCACTGACCCAACCGTTCCGCTCCGTCCACAATGTGTGTGTTCTGACCGGTGTAAAACAACTAAAGGTTAAACCCCCGCTGAGGACTCCATTAACGCCCATCAGTTATCTGTCGGCCATGACTTATGAAGCATTTATGAGCTCTAATTAACCGCAGTGGATTCAATGTGAGAATATGTGTGTGTGTAAATCACAAGCTGACAGTCAATGCTTATCTTCAGCTTAATTAACCTCACATAAGTGCCAGAGTCCTTTCTGCTCACACAATATTACACACCACATACTGTAATTACCTTAATGACGGACTCGTATTTTTAGGAAGGGATGAATATGTAGTGTGTATCCACCCACCAGTGTTAACAGTATTCTTTTCCTGCTATGCTTGCAGTATTTAATACTAATGCTTGTCTGACAGAGATAATGCCAGTATGATCTCACAGCAATACCTATTTTACGAGATGGATCATTTGTATAAATTTGTATGATCTGATTTGTAAATGGGGTTAATGACGTGACGTTAATTATTTTGTGTCCGTATGGATAAATTAAATGTAAAAGGGTTAAAATTTCAAAATAAATTTGCAGATTTCTTGCATACTTTCTCTTTTTTGAGGACCAAGTCTGAAATTTCTGGTTTTATTTTTATTTTGAAAGAATATTTGGGGGACAACTGCAAAAATGTCAATGTGGTGTAACCGGTCTGTGTCAATTGGAGTAATTCGCGTTCAGAACTGCCTTAATTCTACATGGCATTGATTCAACAAGGTGCTGAAAGCATTCTTTAGAAATGTTTGCCCATATTGATAGGATAGCATCTTGCACTTGATGGAGATTTGTGGGATGCACATCTAGGGCACGGAGCTCCCGTTCCACCACATCCCAAAGATGTTCTATTGGGTTGAGATCTGGTGACTGTGGGGGCCATTTAATACAGTGAACTCATTGTCATTTTCAAGAAACCAATTTGAAATGATTCCAGGTTTGTGACATGGTGCATTATCCTGCTGAAAGTAGCCATCAGAGGATGAGTACATGGTGGTCATAAAGGGATGGACATGGTCAGAAACAATGCTCAGGTAGGTTGTGGCATTTAAACTATGCCCAACTGGCACTAAGGGGCATAAAGTGTGCCAAGAAAACATCCCCCACACCATTACATCACCAGCCTGCACAGTGGTAACAAGGCATGATGGATCCATGTTCTCATTCTGTTTACGCCAAATTTTGACTCTACCATCTGAATGTCTCAACAGAAATCGAGACTCATCAGACCAGGCAACATTTTTCCAGTCTTCAACTGTCCAATTTCTGTGAGCTCGTGCAAATTGAAGTATTTTTTTCCTATTTGTAGTGGAGATGAGTGGTACCCGGTGGGGTCTTCTGCTGTTGTAACCCATCCGCCTCAAAGTTGTGCGTGTTGTGGCTTCACAAATGCTTTGCTGCATCCCTCGGTTGTAACGAGTGGTTATTTCAGTCAAAGTTGCTCTTCTATCAGCTTGAATCAGTCGGCCCATTCTCCTCTGAGCTCTAGCATCAACAAGGCATTTTCACCCACAGGACTGCTGTAAACTGGATGTTTTTCCCTTTTCACACCATTCTTTGTAAACCCTAGAAATGGTTATGCAAGAAAATCCCAGTACCTGAGCAGAATGTAAAATACTCAGACCGGCCCGGCTAGCACCAACAACCATGTGAAAATTGCTTAAAAAATACAAAAGTTACAAAAGATACAAGATACAAAATTTGTACCTTTTTTCTGATCATGAGTGTTCTCACGGTTGTAGAGGTGTTGTGTTATTATGGCTCTCTTGTGATAGTCTACAGGTCAAAATACAAACGCCTGGTCTTCCTGGTTTAGCTAGAGACTACAGTCTCATTTGACCCCATCCAATCTCTCGTCTTTCAGCCCATTGACCCTGTGCGACCCGCTGAACGTGACTGGAGTACACTAAGCTCTTCTCTGTGTCAGCCTCCAGACAGGTGTTTTATGTCTGATAATACAGGATGAGCTGGAGATGAGTTTGAATCTGATACAGATTTAACAGATACCTCTTATATCTGTCAGCCAAGCTGAATAACTCTGCCGGTCCCCTGAGCAGTAAATCTCCAAAATCCATCAGATTTCCTCCAAGGCTTTCAATTTAGAGAAAGGCGTTTAAAGACGGGCGTAACATGCTCTGAATGTTTTGAGGTTAGGAGCGTTTCCAGTCCTTTGGGTCTGTAAACTGAGGAAAATTATTTCATCATTTACCCCAAATGTAGTTTCAAAAGTCTGAAAGGATTTATTTGATTTTTGTCCTGTTCTACAGTATTAGTCACTTCAGACATTGTTAGATGGTATTTGTATATATTCATTTGAATTTTCAACTCTATTCTTTCTGTGGACTACAAACTATTCTAGCAAAACAGATAAACTGAGATCTCTCAAAGAGATGCAAGTTACAAGAGCATAATAATAGTTCAATAGTCAATTTCCTTGCAGTACTGTACAACACAGATTAAATCTGAACTCAATCTGAACTGAAAGTGATCTTTGAAAGAGTTAAACTGTTGTATCTCAGCATACATCTTTGAGAACGTCAATGTAACATTTTGACTAAAAAGAATGAAAAGGGGTTGATTTGAACTTCGAATTGATAATCGGTTTATCATTAATAACTAACACTTTACTTGAAGGGGTGTTTATAAGTCTGACACCTTCATAATCATGACATGACACGTGTCATTAACATAAAGGAGATTTTATGCACATTTATGACAACTGTCACTAAGTGGCATTTGTTCAATTATGTAATTTTTAATGCAGAGATGACATTGTTTGAGATGCCTTTGTTATGACAACTTGACATAAACCAATACATCATAACTTGTCATAAATATGTCATAAACATGACATAGCAGAATAATTATCAAACTTAAGAAACTACCTAACTGTATGGGTTAATATTATATTCAACTGTCATTTAAAAGTGTTAATAATATATCAAATATTTTGAAATACCTTAACAAAATGCAACAGACACGTCAAAGATTATACTTAAAGGTGCTCTAAGCGAATTGAAGCGTTTTAGACCATAAAACATTTTTTGTTACATACCGGAAACATCTCCTCACTATCTGCTTGCTGCCTGTCTCCTGATCAAACTGTAAAAAAACGCGATCTCTGTAGACAGCCCAGGCTTCACAAACGGCCATATCAACAAATGGCCAAACCTAGCCAGCACAAAACAAAACAAAGTATTCCAGCCAATAAACGACAAGAAGGATTTGGGGGTGGGGGTTGGGCGCGTTCATGAAAGCACGGAAGGGAGGGGGAGGGGGAGGAGTTAGCTACGCTCTGTCTGTTTGAAAACAGTTCAAACATCAACAGGAAGTGACGTCGCACATTATTCGCTTAGAGCGCCTTTAACTTTATGTATGTGCACAATACATAAACAACTGACAACTAACAGAACTTGTTCGTCCTCACACAGAGTGTTCTGAAATTTTCTGACATTTTCTGAAGAAAAAATGAACAAAATATTTAATTAATTTAATGTAATGAACTTTGCAGTGATATGGACCAAACACTGCATGGCTAAACCCAGTGGTTCCCAAATTTTTTCAGCGTGCGGCTCCCCTTGTGTACGGTGCATTCCTTTACGCCCCCCCAAAGAAAATTTGTGACAAAAAACTGTTCTAAAACTCAACATTTTAATAAAAAAAAAACATTAAATTATACAAAAAGGTAGTTCTTTTGGTTAGTAGCCTTATTTTTTAGGTTCAATTACACAGAATTCATGATAAATTAATGTATTTTTTAAAATGTCATAAAACTGGGGCCCCCCGGCACCATCTCGTGGCCCCCTGGGGACCCCGGCCCCCAGTTTGAAAACCACTGGCTTAACTCATTATTGTACTGTTTTCATTTAATATTAGGTGAATCAGTCTCCAAATGCAATAAAATATTATTTTATCAATTTTTATTATTATTATTGAATTATTGATTTTATTTCTCCAACACCTTGAGGAAACCTAAAAAAAAACATCATGAAGAACTGAAGAATATTCATGACGCTGTTATAAAACTACTGTATTTGACAGAGTATTAACACTTAATGACATTTTTATGACAAATTATATTTGAACCACTGTAGTTGAGGTCAAGAAAAATATTCATGACGCTGTTATAAAACTGTATGCAGAGTATTAACACTAAATTACATTTTAATGGCAAATTAAATTTGTATCACTGGTAAAAAGTGGTCAGTTATGTTGTCTTGGTAATGTCAAGGTGTAGTGACAAGTTATGATGTATTGGTTTATGTCAAGTTGTCATAACAAAGACATCTCAAACAGTGTCATCTTTGCATTAAAAATGAACGAATGACACTTAATGACATTTGTCATAAACGTGCATAAAATCTCCTTCATGTTCATAGCACGTGTCATGTCATGATTATGAAGGTCTCATGCCAGTCTTATGAACACCCCTCCAAGTAAAGTGTTACCATGACTATTTATCATATGCATTATCATTGTCTAATTTAGTGCATCATTTTTGATATATTGAATACATACATTTAGTCTCTTTCTGTTTACTTTCTCTTTGAGTCCATACCCTCAACATGTCAAAATGCTGGGTTATTTTCAACCCAGAGTTGGGTCAAAAAGCGTTAAAGCAACCCAGCATTTCAGGTTGAAAGAAACTAGAAGTTACAACCCAACAGGTTGGGTTCATCCCTTTGTGACCCAACGCTGGACTGATTTTTTTACAGCCTTAGGATTGTCATCCTTATATTCACAGCATATGAGAATATAAACCAACCGTGCTGTTCAATCCCACAATTTCTGCACAAAAAGTGACCATTACAATGTAATAGGATAGGATGGGATTACTTTCTAATTGATGTGCGAAATCAAAGGATATCTTGTTACAACATGCTCTTATTTTTTTACTCTCTAAAGCGCTGTGTGTGTGTCCACAATCTTTTTTATCAAGAGGCTTATCCGTGATTTCTTGCAAAACAGAGAAACAAAGTCTGAAGTAAGACAGACGTAATGGCAGTGAGTGTGGCGACGGGAGTGTGTGTGTGCAGTAGATTAGAAGAGATTGCTTTTGGGTTGGTGGATGGGATTATCACAGTGTTAAGATTTAATCCAGCATGGTGGGCTATCTAAAGCTCTAGATGTAAAGGGTGTAAGACTGAATCTACCAGCGCGTTTAATTTGAATGATCCAGAAAGAGATGTCATGTTACATATCCTAAATCGCTCCTATTAATCTGGCTCTTGAGGTGCAAAATATTTGATAATGTTTTGAGTGATACAGTTTTGTTGCATCACATGCTCTGCGTATAAAATGGGGTAAAACAGGTATTAAGTGCATTAAAAGTATTGTGGAGCATTAAAATGCACTGTAAGAGTAAATATGCCAAATGCATAAATGTAAACGTATATTATAGCAAGGGAAATTCAATCCTCTGTAAAGTAAGAAAACCTAGATCATGCACACATTTATTTATTTTTAGGCATAAGAGATCCTTAAAAAAATAAGTGATAATTTTCATTTCAAAGGTGTCAAAAATGCATCCTTATGTTGTCTCTATCATAACATTTTTATCACTACATGTGTTATCACAGTCAGATATGTACAAGCTTAAATTTAGCTTGTTTTGTAAATTTCTGCTCGCGTTCGGATCTCATCTGAAAAACACTCAACAGCACCTGCTAAAGCATATAAACCGCTCCTCCACAGTCTACAGGATAAACGCTCGGCCCAGACGCCATAAATGAACTCCTTGTGGAGGAGAAATTAAATTATGGCTCTCGGTTTGGCTGAAAATGAGAGCTTAAGAACCTTATTGCAATATTGTGATAAATCAGGGAATTATGAAGGGCCAGATGGATGAGTGTGATTAGGGGCCCGTACGGAGCACAGCCAAGCATCACTCACCAAGGAACCTTTCCATCGCCGGCACACAACATTCCTAATCACTATTTCAAGATTGCAGCCGGCCCCTGAGACTACATTTACACTTGGTCCCGTAGTTAAAAGCTTGGGGATAAAATCGAGGCTGTTCCTTGCTGGGACCGTGCTTTGTTTTACCAATTTCTTAGGGTAGTGTTTGAGTCAACATTTCCATTACATTAGACGCTTTTATCCGAAGTGACTCACGGTGCATTTAAAGTACGTGTATGCGTGTTTCTTGGGATTGAACCCATGACGTTTGCGCTGCTAATGCAATGCTCTACCAGTTGAACTCTACCAGATGAGCTATTAAACTGTGTTTTTGTTTTTAGTGTTTTAGTACACTGAAAAAAATGATTCATTCAATTCATTAATTCAAGGTAAGTGGATTTAATCAATTTATTTAAGCTACAAAAGTTTTTTGTTTTGTTTTGTTTGGGTTTTTGTTGTTGAATTTTACAGTTATTAAACAATCTGCTTTTATTGCAGAAATTTTGTTTGGATAGTTTTTTCTTTAGTTTTTATTACTGTGGGTACACCAAAAATTAACAGAAATTTCAGTTTTTTATTACAATACAAAGACTGTGTATTCTGTTATTATTCAAATGTATTTAACATTTGCTGTTATTTACAGTAGGTATACCATTAAATAATTTAACAGTGTCCTGTTTTTTGCCATAGATAGAACATTAAATAAAAGAAAATTACCTGTTTTTACCACACAGTCTATTAAATAAATGAAAATCTACAGTTTTTACTGTATGTTATACCTTTAAAACACAGAGAATTTCTTGTATTTTACTTTCAAAAGAACGGATTAATAATGGTTAAATAACTTAATTTATTTAATAAATAAAATGTCAGATTTATTTACTTTAGTACCGAGCCCGTAAGGTGAAATTGGAGTAAAAAAATCTAAAGTTTAGTTTCATGTGCTCACGTGAAACCCTCGTGTGCTCACGTGAAACCTCTGCGTGCTCAAGTGAAACATTCATGTGCAGAAATGTTTTAGAAGGTTTAGTTTTTGAGTACACACGTGAAACTTTCGCATGTACACGTGAAACTCCCGCTTTCGCACATGAAACTTTCGCTTTCACGTGTGCACGCGAAAGTTTCACGTACGTGCGCAAAAGTTTCACTTGCGCACGCGAAACTAAACGCAATAGTTTCACGTGCGCACGCGAAACTACACTTTATTTAATTTTTTCTCCATGTCCCCTTAGGGGCTCCGTACTTTAGGCACACCGTCAATTAACAAAAAATCAGTAAATTGATGGCAAAAAGTCTGTGTAATAATCTGCCAGTTCTTTTCCGTAATTTTTACGGATTTATTTTTTAGAGTGAACAAAGTCGAATACGCAGTGTGTGTGCATATTTTATCTACTTATTTTTGACAGCACCCGTGTCTCATTTATAAAACTGTGCGTAGGATCCTTACTAAAAGCCTATGTAGGCACAAAAGCCAAAAATGGCATACGGCAAAAAATATTAAGACTTATAAAACAAAGCAACGTTCCCTTGATAAATCACAGATCACCTGCAAGTGTACGTACATTAATCATCCTCCCACTCTTCAAGCCCATTCTCCCGTCAAGTTTGTTTCTTTATAGATCACAACCTTTGCATGGGAACTAGCGTACGCCCGTTTCCAGCCCTGTTTTGTGCGTACGCACACTTTATAAATGAGACCGATCATTATGACCTGACAATATAGATAACCAGTGTTGTTTAAAAGCCAATTCTTCAAATATTTATTTTTTGTGTTTTTAAAGACATAAGGTGGAGTAAATAACAAAAATGTCACTTTTGGGTGGACTATTTCTTTACCACATATGCACTACAGTTTAGCTGAACAATTCCTCTTAATACAACCTCATAGATTATTTTATAAATCCTGCAATGACATCCTGACACAACCAGGTCTAAAATAACAGATATGGGGAGTGTTTAGATTTATCCAGGACCAGGACACTACAAAAAACAATACTGGTGTGCATCTAGAGACAAAACAATGGCACTGACTTATGTTTTTAAATTAAGGCAGCTCAAACATCCATTTTAGTCTGTGACTACGATAAGCCCTGTCCACAAAACCGTCCCATATTGTTGTTGTTGCACAGAGACCCCTCAAGGGTCATATAAAGTTTTCTGAGTAATTTTTGCAGAAATAAGACCAAAGCCTAAAAACCAAATAGCCACAATTGTCTTTAAAAGCCTGTTGTCTGATGTAAAGCCTTATATTAAATAGGAGAAGGACAGAAACTGCGTTAAGCGTTTTAACATATTTTCTCTCAGACAGCTCATCGCATGAGCGACAGAGAGTGAATCCCACCATTCATAAAGGCTAATTGAATGCATGTGCTTGTGGCCATCAAACTAATGAGAATTTGTGCCAGGCCGTCGTTGACATCCTGAATTGTGATAGATGATATTCAAGAGCCTGACTCACATTTCATTCAGCGCCGTGAAATGAAATCAAAGCTAGTGAGGGAAGAAGAAATCCGTCTGTCACCAAATCTGATCGGCTTGTGGGTTTGTGTGACTGCATCGAATCTTGTGTCAAATGAGATTCAGACTGAGCATGTATCACAATTTTTAAGAGAGACTTTAGGAAGGATTTAATTTCGTCCGGAAAGGCACGGATAAATGTTTGTATGTTTGTGGCATTTTATTGTTCAAGCATAAGCGAGGTCATGTGATCCACAACATGTTGACTAATAGCAAAAGAAACAGCCACAATAGCCACATCCTTAACATATCAATGCATGCGTTTAATAAATAATAATGCATTTTTGCGTGTGTCCTTTTAAATGCAAATGAGTTGCTTCACTAAATGTCAGTGCCGTGGTTGGGTAGTGCAGATTAAGGGGTGGTATTCCCCCTTATGACATCACAAGGGGAGCCAAATTTCAATGACCAATTTTTTCACATGCTTGCAGAGAATGGTTTACCAAAACTTACTTAAAGTAACTGTTTTGCTCTTTTTCATATTTTCTAAGTTGATTGAAGCACTGGGGACCCAATTATAGCACTTAAACATGGAAAAAGTCAGATTTTCATGATATGTCCCCTTTAAATGAGCTGAAAGTATGAAGCATCCTTTGGGTATAAAGAATCGTGTTCTGGTCTCTCAGTGATTAAGCAGGAGTGCTGCTGGTGCACTATCGTGACAGATCTGCACACGATTCAGCACCTATTCTGCTCTTTTCCTCCACTGGCTTCCTCTAATGATCATGGCAAGAAGAAAAAGTGCAAGGTTTTAATTTTTCCTTTTACTGCAATTACTACTGAGTGGTCATCGTCGGAGGCAAATATTCTTAGGGGACATGTGAAGGGACTTTGATAAACCCAGTGAGATTTATATTAAAGATCTGCATCAAAAATGATATTCTTGCTCAACCAGCTCACCGTTTTGGATTTTGGAGTCTGTAATGGGATGCTGGCCTGCTGGTGTTCCCAGTAGGCTTCTAATTATAGCTTAACCAGCGAGGCTTGTTTAGCAACGAAATATTTCAGAATCAACATTATGACAAGGTACACCAGCACTATCCAGCAACAAGGTTTCCATTCACACAGTTTGACGTTTTTTTACCATTAATTTTTCAGGCATGGACATCATAAAAGTCCTTATTTATTTCTTCATAATTTTACTTTTTATATTAGTGTGAGACACCCTTGGAAAAACCTGGGTTAACTAGGAATTTTGTGCTGTTATTTTATTTCAGAAGTGTTCCCGTATTGCATAATAGTGCAAACCTTATAATGTCTGCCAAATGCGTAAATTCATGCACATTTCTAAATCCCAAAAATGAGGGCAGAGCTTTTATTATGTGCTTCTGAGAGTGTGTGTAAAGGTAATTATTATTATAAGAAGTTTTTAATACTACACTGTAAAAAACTGCACTTTATAATCAACTTAAATTTACAAGTAACTTCAACTTTGATTTTTTTTATCTTGACTAGTGATGAGTTGCTGTAACTTATCAAATAAAGTTGAATTAACGTAGATTATTTTAACTTTATGCAGCAACTCTTCACTAGTCAAGATAAAAAAAAGAATTGATGCAAAAACAAATCCAAGTGCAAAAACAATACAATGTGGGGCGGTTTCCCAGACAGGGCGTATCCTAGTCCCAGACTAAAATGCATGTTTGAGCTGCCTTTATTCAAAATATCTTGACATATATCAGTGCCATTGTTTGTCTCAATATTGTCACAGTATTTTACTACTACTTAAATGTCCTTATATAAACAAGGCCTAGTCCTGGATTAATCCAAACCATGTATGGGAAAACGCCCCTGTATGTTTTAAAAATAAAAAGGCTTACACTGTGAGCTCTCATTATGTTTTGTTAAACCTTCATGAATTTACAGGGTGGTTGAGATTGTGGCACACTGTCAGTGTCATGATGGGCAGCCAATTTAACCAACCTTCTGTGTGGAAGATCTGCATCTTGAACTCTCTGGACCATCACGCAGCTCTGACAGAGAGATGCACATTAGTTAGACAGAGTTTGGAGATTTCAGCACACAAACAATGCTATATATGAAAACAGGTCTGAAGATGCAGGCAGAGTGGGCCAAAAGCAAATTCTTTAATGAAGACACTATAAATGTATCCCTACTGATAAAACCTAGCTGCCTTCTACTGTAGCTTCCAGCCAAGTTTATGGAATTGTTAACAGTTACATATGGACAGTTTTTCAAAACCCAGTAAATAAAAACATGGGGTTTTGGGATTTTAGGTTTTTGAACCTTTCTATTTGCTACACTGCAATGGCAGCTCGTGACTGCTCATACAAGGGCACAGATTCAAAATATGTGTCATGTGTGTTGTTCGTGTTTTCAAAATATTTGTTTGTTGCACCATGTGAACCATATGCATCACGTGTTTTTTCAAATTCACACACCGGATGCTGCACACGCGTCAAAACCATTTATAATAAAAGAGAGGCAAACCACACCCTTAACAGTAAACTCTGATTACGCATGAGATTATGCGAGTATCTGGCAAACGCGAGCATTTCTTTTATCATAAACCCTTTAGACGCGTCTGCAGCAGGCACTTATTTTGACTAGACACGTGATGCACACAGTTTCTCTAGACGTGCAGAACACATATTTTGAAATTACGAACCACACACATGACGGGCTACATACATGTAGTGACAAACTTTGCAACGAGTGCCCTTGAAAAAAGAAGTCACAAGTCGCCAGTGTAAAAAAAAATGCTGCACAAAGTTAAAACAACTTGGTTTTGCAAGTCAGTTCAACCTACTATTTTAAGTTTTGGCTTAAAAAAGTTGACATAACTTATAAATTCTAGTGGAAATTGTTTAGCTAAAAGGGGGTCACACACCGGATGCGCAGCTCAGCGCAGCGCCGCGTCGAGTCGCCTAGGACAACTCGGAGGTATCGTAGATCCGGAACTGCACATTAAATAGCGCGAGTTTAGTCAGATAGCGTCTAATTCAAAATGCAAAATATACGTTAGCAGCCAATGTTAAAGGTGACATAGAATGATTGAACGGGGTATTTATCCTTGTTCTGTGATGTGACATGTAGACAAAAATGTTTTTGTTTGGGTCTGTAATGCCTTAGAAGCTTCCTAAAAACCTCTCTCAGATAGCTCTATTAGGGTGGGGGATTTTAAACAAGTGGTTTTGCACCTATTTGGCTCCCCCTACTGGCTTAACTTGCAATCTCATTACTGATTGGCTGACTTTGCTGCCACTCAAAAATGTAGCCAATTATTTTAAAGTGGAGGGGCAGTGAGATGCCTGTGATGTCATAAGCATCAGTTTTTCAGATTGGGACGTTTTCTGGCTGACATTTCTAAAAGAGGAATTTCTATGAGACTGAGATGTTTAGCATGTCTAGCACTTTTTGTATGTTCGTAAATGCGGGTAGACTACCATTATTCAACAAAGACAAGGTAAAAATGTTTTTTCATTCTCTGTCCCCTTTAATCGTTAATGATTTGGGACAAATATGATGTTATTTAATGTTAAACAGCGCTGCACAGTGCTGAGCTAAGCGTCCGGTGTGCAACCCCCTTAATTTTTTAAGTTAAAGTAATAGAAAAATATGTGTAGTGTAGTGTATGCTTTTAAAGTTTACTGTCATCAGTAGGAAAATGGACCAAAAATATTCATGACTCAAATGTTTTCCCCAATCCATTCGACCTCAGATTAACAAGAAAATACTGTGCCAACCTGATCTTATAGGAAAACTGAACTATTTTATGTGTTTGCGATTTCTAATTTATTCAAAAAAAATTTATGCACAAATGAAACGCACACTGTAAAAAAAATATTTTTTATCATTTATAGCAACTCCTCACTGGTCAAGAAAGCTAAAATGAATTGTAACAAGGATTTTTTTTACACGGGCATCCTTATCTCACAGAAATATGTAGCTATTTTCCAAGTTGGGTAATTTTTATGTAGTGAATTGCACAAAAACATGCGATTATTGAACCCCATCCCTAGCCCCGCCCCAACATCACAGGGGCGAGAGCAAATCGAATAAAAACATACGAATGTGGTTAGACGGATTAATATCCACCTTGTAAATTATGTCCGAATTCCCATCCTAACCCCAATGTCAGTGGGGCGAAAGCAGATCATAGTAAAATGTAGCCTTATACATGAGATATGTATGAATTTATATGACTTAGCTACCTCGTAAAATTGGTTCATATTGCAATTGATGTAGCAATGATATGTCTTTTTTTAACAAAAGATTATATTATGTTAAAGTCATACTATGACAAAAGTAGCAGGTGCAGAAATCCTAACACCAATTTATATGGATGGATATTATCACCATGAAGATAAGTGTTAGCTCCCTTGTTATTTCCTTTCTTTAAACAATTTCTATCTGCGATAAACCAGAAAAAATTGCGTAAATAAACACATAAATAAACACGGTTTTTGAAGTATGGCCTTGGAGAATCGGCTACGGGCATCTCCATGCACAAGGCAGGTCTGAATGACACAGTGTAAGATAGGAGATCCCCAGAGGCTGTCAGTCTCATTACCAGAACCTTCATGTGCTCGCAGCGCTGAGACTACAAACTGTACTCATTAGAGGGAGGAGAAGGAAAGCGAGCCCGCTGCGTCTGCCCTAAATCTCTATAACGCCGACTGGCTCTCATTTTTATGGGACTGCTAGAGACCTGGTGAGAGAGGACAATGGCCTTTTAAAAGATAACAATAAAAGCTTTCAGATGTGTCCCATGCTTCAAATAAGAGCCGACAGAAATGTGAAGCTTTTATACAGACACTAGCAGGAGGTTTCCCGCACCTTAACCTTTCATAAAGCAAACCCCACCGTTTCTATAATGGAGTTGTTAATAAACAAAATCTAATGTGCTTATGACTTTTAACCTCTGAGTGTTTTGCCCAACTAAACAAAAATGCCACGTGGCTGGCGGCAAACAGACATTTGAAAGGTGGAAACTTGTTACAGAGCTAAAAAAAACTACTAAAGCAGACTACTTTGTGTCCTATTAAATAATTTTTTAGCACCCCATTAAGACTTTCCTAAAAAACGATTGGTCTAACATCCACTGCCAGGAGAATGATTCATTTTAAATGCCAAACCTTTAAAATTATATGACCGGTGTCCTTCCATTTTCCCGAAAGGCCATGTTCATGCACGCACTGGTTCATTTATCTTATGAAGATGCATATTAAAATTCATATAACCAGGTGTCTCTGCTTTTGAACTTTATAGTAATTCCAGATCATTATGTTAAATAATTCATTATGGGCCATGTAAAGGTAAGCATTAAAAGAAGCCGAACAGTTTAATGCATTGCTATATTACAATAAAGCGAGGTCCATTGGAAACCATTATGAAAATTGGATAAATTTTGGGGTTCATTACCTCAGTGTGAACTGAATGGCTTTGCTAAAGCATTTTTAAAGTTTTTAATCAAGGCCACTGCTTATAATAAAATTAAATTTTTCGACAATATTGCTTACATTTTCTCATAGCGATTTGGATAATACCCTATAAAACTATGAAGCGAAATATTATATTATTACCAGAAAATTGTCAGGCATAATTAAGAACATGGTGAAATTATTTGCCTGGTGTTTTTATGTTTTGAATTCGATTCCCAGAAGTGGACATCAAAATCCAATAACATCTCAGTGGTAATATAGGGTTGAGATTTCTAGTACAGATTTTCAGGAGGATTAAACAAAAGGTCTACTGCAGGGCTAGTCAACTGATGGCCCGCGGGCTAAATGCGGCCCACAAATCGTCTATATATATATATATATATATATATATATATATATATATACACACACACACACACTCACCAAAAGGATTATTAGGAACACCATACTAATATTGGACCCCCTTTCGTGTTCAGAACTGCCTTAATTCTACATGGTATTGATTCAACAAGGTGCTGAAAGCATTCTTTAGAAATGTTGCCCCATATTGATAGGATAGCATCTTGCAGTTAATGGAAATTTATGGGATGCACATCCA
This sequence comes from Paramisgurnus dabryanus, assembly GCF_030506205.2. Classification (NCBI taxonomy): domain Eukaryota; kingdom Metazoa; phylum Chordata; class Actinopteri; order Cypriniformes; family Cobitidae; genus Paramisgurnus; species Paramisgurnus dabryanus. The sequence continues at coordinate 12,466,619 of NC_133346.1, forward strand.
GGGCATGAAGCTCCCGTTCCACCACATCCCTAAAATGCTCTGTTGGGTTGAGATCTGGTGACTGTGGGGGCCATTTTAGTACAATGAACTCATTATCATGTTCAAAAACCAATTTGAAATGATTCGAGCTTTGTGCCATGGTGCATTATCCTGCTGGAAGTAGCCATCATAGGATGGGTACATGGTGGTCATAAAGGGATGGATATGGTCAGAAACAATGCTCAGGTAGGTTGTGGCATTTAAACGATGCCCAATTGGCACTAAGGGGCCTAAAGTATGCCAAGAAAACATCCCCCACACCATTACACCACCACCAGCAGCCTGCACAGTGGTAACAAGGCATGATGGATCCATGTTCTTATGCAAATTGTAGCCTCTTTTTCCTATTTGTAGTGGAGATGAGTGGTACCTGGTGGGTTCTTCCACTGTTGTAGCCCATCCGCCTCAAGGTTGTGTGTGTTGTGGCTTTACAAATGCTTTGCTGCATACCTCAGTTGTAACGAGTGGTTATTTCAGTCAAAGTTGCTCTTATATCAGCTTGAATCAGTCGGCCCATTCTCCTCTGACCTTTAGCATCAACAAGGCATTTTCATCCACAGGACTGCCACATACTGGATGTTTTTCCCTTTTCACATCATTCTTTGTAAACCCTAGAAATGGTTGTGTGTGGAAAATCCCAGTAACTGAGTAGATTCTTTTAGAAAGAATCGGATTCAGAGGTGAGTTCTCCGTTTGCGTGTAAACGAAGGGCGCAAACGAAGGGAAATGTCTCAGTTTTTCAAAATACACATATATGTGTAAACAGGGCCCCATTTTGGAAGGAATCTGATAAGTTGAATGAGGTGTTTTAAATAAGGAGACATCTAAAACTTTCTGGGAGGAGGTGCTCGGGGACCAGGATTGGGAAGCTGGGCTAAAGCATCTCATTTGTGGGCTTCAGAGGCTGTGTACTTCAAAGACCAAATTCTCACCTTCGATGAACGTGCCCTTCATAGAATCCAGCCTTTGAAATTGGAACACAGCTTTTGTTGCTGTTGGTCAGGGACTACTTTTTCCAGTGGAACTACTTTTTTTTATTTACTTAAAAGTTACTTGAAAGACTCTGCTTCACGACTTATTCCACAGCCTTTCATACCTTATCGCTCACTTAAATTTTATCTTCACTATACGCCAAAAATTAAAACCTCATTATGTTTTCCGACAAGCAAAAATGTTCTTAATTCCTCCAAAATCATATTCCATCATAAATACATTATTCAAGATATACTTTCTCTCTCTCTTTATGATATATTTTGTGTTTCTTTCATAAAGTGCAAGCTTTCTTAATTATGTTTGATTGAAACGTTTTCATTTTTTGCTTTCCAGTAAAACTGACTGACGCATGATGCAAGGGAAGCCAACAGTGAGCACAGAGATGTTAATGTAGTCACAAACAAGTGTTACATGTACTCAGTCTCTCTCACCCCACACACGCCCATTTTCGCTCTCTTTTCCTTGTCTTGTTCTCTCTCTATCTTTAGTGCAGCTCATTATTATGGCAATATAGATGGTTTAGGGGGCATACACACACACAGAGAGAGAGAGAGAGAGAGAGAGAGAGAGAGAGAGAGAGAGAGAGAGAGAGAGAGAGAGAGAGAGAGACATGTAAGGGTGCAAATGCGCTGAAAGGATAATTTGACACCCACTTGGCTATGATAGCCTGTAATTCTCTGAGTCCTGAACTCCTGCTCAGCGCACACACATAGAGTTTGCTCTCGGATGCAGAAATGTGCTGCCTCTTCTCTCAATTTTTTGTTGCAAAACCCATCCCACTCACAGATATACACAGCATGTATCAGTGCGATTCACAGCCGAAGCTCAGTTAGAGGTTTAGTGAAGGAAACCTGTGATTTCTGTCCACTCAATTCATTTAGAGCGACAGTGCAATTTGTTTCTCATGGGTGATTTTTTCTTCACAGGCGTGCTGGAAGGCAGCATCATTGCTCAAGGACAATAGGCCCGACAATCCAATGACACTGGAACACATTTTTTCTCTGGAAAATTATTTACCCGGTGAAATGAGTCTTGTATCAGGATGTCACGTCTTCCCTACAAGGTGCTTTGTTTATTCTTTCTTTTCATTTGACTATTTCTATTTGTAGATAAGGTATGATAAAATATGTCAAGCGTGTTGCCTCTGTGAAACATGAGGAAATAATTAAATACAGGCTCCGTCTTGCTGTTCAACATCTCTCAATTCAGGTTTGTAAAACTGGAAAATTATTCTGAGGTAGTATTTGTCTCCAAATGCAATGTTATGTACTTTTACTATGCATGACCCAGTCTGTGACAAATCTAGCTAACAGTTTTTTGTGATTTTTGTGATTATCCTACATAATGTAAAGAAGATTATGTAAAATATAATAATCTTGATATATGGCGTGGTGATGGCGCAGTGAATAAGACACTTGCCTTTGGTGTGAGAGACCCGGGTTCGAATCCACTGTGACACACCATTGTGTCCCTGAGCAAGACACTTAACTCCTAGTTGCTCCAGAGGCGTGCGACCTCTGACATATATAGCAATTGTAAGTCGCTTTGGATAAAAGCGTCAGGTAAATGAATAAGTTTAATTTTGACTGGTCCCAAGCTGTCACTAGGACTGTACACTTTAAAAAAAAGTCCTTATGTACCATTTAGGTACATACAGAATATATGTATACATTTGGTACCAATATGTATTTTGAGGTATACCAATATGAACACTGGTACCAGTATGCACCTCTGAGGATGCTCTTTAAGTGGAAATGTGTACTTTTTTAAACAGACGATCTCACGGAAAGTCTATAGACTTTCTTTTCGTTTCATTTTATGTATTGTTTTCTCAATGTTTTTTCCTTTTTTCTTACCATTGTCGCTTGGGGTAAGAATCACTTCCTGTAACATTTTTAGACATCCTAACCCAAAACCTAGCCTGGCTCCGCCCTCCTACGTGCTTCCGCTTAATTTTCATTTCGCTTCAGCAGTACGTCTGGGACTGCTCTGTAGAGTTTCGTTTTCTCCTGCAAAAATCTGCAGGTCCAATCAGCGAACAGAGGGGGGTGGCTAAGAACGATGACGTTGAGGTCGTGCGTCAGTTTGAGTTGTAGTTCAGTAATGGCAGCGGAGAAAGACGTGAGAAAAGCCATTCGGTCCGTTGTTGCAAAGCTGCCGAATATACAGAAGTTAAAGCCGGAGCAAGAACCAGGTTTGCTAAGTTTTGTTGGTCTGATTATTCGTACTTGTTGTTTCCGGCCGGTTTCGGCGCATGATATACGTCACGACCACACGTTAGCGACTGCGTATGGCAGATCCTGAGTGACTCTGCACAGATCCAATAGTTTTAAACTTCAACAGAGGACCCTCCTTAACCGAAGTAACGCTTTGCAATGGAGCGTGGCCAGACTCTCTGTACAAATGAAATAAACGAGAGTCTGGTTGAACCAGGCTACCCAAAACGCCAAACTCCAGGCAAGAATAGTTTTAAAAGCGGAAGAAAAACATGTAGAAACCAATACATAAAAGTACATCCTAACCCAAACCCCAAATCTAACCCCAACCCTAAGAAAAACTAGAAACTATTTATAGAAATTCAATTGAGTGTCGAAAACATGATATTTGTGCTCAGGCACGAAAAAAGCTGAATTTCGTGCCATGGACACGAATAAATGGATCAAATTGTGGGTGACTATGCTACACAGTTTCACGGAGGTCGTGATATACATTTTTTAAACTTTTTTTCATGATATTTCACAAATATCCGTGTTTTTACGTGATCGTATAACGAATTTCAGTTTTCGTGTGATTATTACGTATTGGTTACTCAACCGCTTTTTCCTATTTTCAAACCATTGTCGCTTCGGTTTAGGGTTAGATTTGTTGTTTGCCTTAGAATGTCACTTTGTGTTTTGGTTTATACTATTTTTTCTGATTTATTTTATTATATGTCGCCTGACGTTAGGGTTAGAGTTGGGTTTGGGTAAGGATGTCATGTTATGTAAATCTAACCCTAAACCGAAGCGACAATGGTAAGAAAATAGAACAAAACAGTTGAGTAACCAATACGTGATAATCACACAAAACAGAAATTTGTTATACGATCACGAAAAAACGCGGAAATTTGTGATAATATCACGAAAAAATTTATAAAAAATGTATGTGACTTTATAAAATTTTGTGAGACTTGGTTGGACTATAACACGCCTTTCCGTGAGATTGTGTTGTTTTTAAAGGGTACCGCTCCAGTAACAACCAGGGACCATTTCTGACCATTTTTTCTGACTGTGTGTTTTATACATTTTTAACATGTTTTATTGCAAACCCTGCATAGGGACAACTGGCCTGGCAGGAAAACAAAATACCAATAAACAAGTGTGACTTTTCTTTCGCCTTTCTTGCTTTTGCCTCCAGAGCTTTGCCCTATGGGATAGCAGCGAAAAACACTGAATAATTGGAAAATATCCCTGCATCCTATTCCGAAGAGATCCCTTTATTTCTCTCCCTCTCTTTGCATCTCTTTCTCTCTCCATCTTCTGCCTGCACAATGAGATACTGTTCTCATTTTGCCTCTTAAAAGGAACAATTAGCCTGGTTCAGATAAATGTGTATGTTTTGAGGACTCTGAGAATATTCAGTATTTACATATCCCTCTGTAAATTGTGTATTCAGATGGCTGAATGTCGCAGTGCCAGGAAACTGGAATAGTTCTCAGCTGCTCATCTGTGTCTCTTTCAACTCGCATGCATGCACACACCCCCAGCACATGCTTTGAGCTAATGGCCCTTCTGTTATTGGACATTCGCTAGACCCAATGCGGCATGTAAGACAGGAAGCAGGGTGTTGTGGACTTCCTGTCATGCAATATAACAGTGAAGGAAAAACACAACGCTTCCACCTTCCTTCCCCAATTTCTTTCTTCAGCTCCCAAAGCCCTGCGAGGGAAAGCTTAAACCTGCGTTTGAAGTAAAAGCTTTTTGTAATCTTGACAATAGGGTGCTGGAGTAATGGAGCGATGTTGATTCGCTGAGTGGCAGACTCACAGTGGGGTCACACAATGTTTCATATTCACCCTTGATGTTGTTTCGAGGGAAATAAACGAATCTGGGGAACGGTCTTTTATTCATTTTTACTTCTTATCTTTAAATCACTACTCATAGGACACTTATGCCCGCTTTGTAACACTGAATGTGACTGTACAGTAAAATAGAGCTTTAACATTTACATAGTTGATAGAAAGCGACTTACAGTGAATGATAATGTATATCATTTTTATCAGGATGTGTTCCCTGGGATCGAACCCATGACTTTTTGCTCTACCACTGAAATACACCTTTTGTAGATTACCTATCAAACTAAATTTGTAAAGTCACAAAGACACATGCAATATTTATATATTACATTATAATTCAGTGGTGGCCGATTACTTCTTTTTTCGAGGGCGCTCGATGCGAAGTTCGTCAAAACATGTATGTAGCCCGTCATGTTTGTGGTTCCTTTTTTCAAAATATGTGTTCTACGCTTCGAGAGATCCTGTGTGCATCACGTGTCTTGTCAAAATAAGTGCCTGCTGCAGATGCGTCTAAAGGGTTAATGATAAAAGAGACGCTCGCGTTTGCCAGATACTCACATAATCTCATGCTTTATCAGAGTTTACTATTAAGGGAGTGTCTTGCGTGTATTTTGTGAACGTGGGCGTCTCTTTTTCATAAACGGTTTTGACGCGTGAAAGTGCAGCAGGCACTTATTTTGACAAAACACATTATGCACACAGGATCTCTTGACGCGCAAAACACATATTTTGAAAAAAGGAACCACATACACACTTAATTTAAATTAGCGCCTCTCGGATGAGCAGTCACGAGCCGCCACTGTTATAATTATATTGACACCCGGATGTCTTATAGGCATTTCACATTGTGCTTAACCAGGTTAGCTTCGTTCTTAAACCCACTTTTAACCCTGGGTTAAGGAGCGTTTCAAACTTGTAATTTAGAAGTGCTGTTATGCCCAAAATTAACCACTCTGCTCTGCAGCAGGGATTAAAGCGGAAATGCTTGACGGAAGGCTTGACTGAAGCGTGGCCAACAGCCAATCACAGTGGCCACAACAAAGACTGTAAAAAAAATGGACGACGCCCGTCCGCTCTCTTCCATTGGTGAAAAGTGAAGCCGCCAGTGTCCCGATACGGCACTGACGTCTTAGGTCTTGAGTTTGCGCAGTAGCCATTTTCAGGAACAGTCCGGCGCAGTTGTGAGCAGGAAGTAAAGCTGTGAAATCAAGGCCCCGCCCTCGCTCTCATAGAATGCGCATATTACAGCTGTCAATCATGACGTGACACCACCTTTTTTATAGTATTAAATAACTAACTAAAAACAAACTTATTTTAAAAACAAACCGTTGAATTTACATCAGCGTGATAAAAACTATAGCAAATGACAGAAACCAGCTTCAGAAAAAAGATAATTGAAGTGTAATTAAATAGTTTAGTTGGTCTCAAGTGCCATTGAATAACATGGGGGAGGCGGGGTTTATGACCTATACTGGGACCAGTCACTGGGGGGCGATCGAGATGTTTTGGCTTCACTTTTCAGGGCTTGTGCGGCACGCTTGGATCTGATTGGCTGATGCACGTGTTGGCCCTTGGAAAGTTGAGATGTGTTCAACTTCTGTCAGTGATGCGATGTTGACGGATCCACAATTCAGTTCGGCAATGCATGAAATCATCCATTAAAAGGAAATGAGAAGCGCTAATCCTTTTGCCTTGTGTGAATGTACTGTAACAGGCAACCATCTACCCAGTGTCATGAAATGATGTACCTATAGTCATATCATTTTTTTGATTCTTTTCGTGATACTGTCACGAATTTCCGTATTTTTTCATGATCGCATCACACATTTCTGTTTATGTGTCATTGATACGTATTGGTTACTCAACTGCTTTTTCCTATTTTCAAACCATTGTCGCTTTGGTTTAGGGTTAGATTTGGTGTTTGCGTTTGGATGTCACTTTAAGTATTGGTTTATACAGTTTTTTCTGATTTATTTTTTATATTTTCTGATTTTTAAACCATTGTCGCCTGGCGTTAAGGTTAAGGATGTCATTTTATGTAAATTTAACTCTAAACCGAAGCAACAATGGTAAGAAAATAGGACAAAATAGTTGAGTAACCAATACGTGACAATGACACATAAACAGAAATTCGTGATACGATCACGAAAAAATTCGCATTGTAGCAGAGAGTTGCGCAAGGCCAAGATGTTAACATTTTCAGAAAATGTAAAAATCTAGTTAATAACCATGCTAAAAATTATCTGTCAATGCATTTTCCTGACTTTTGCAACGTATGGCAATGCATCATGTCAGAGTAATGCTTACACAGCATGCATATGAAAGAATAGTTGTTTTATTCATGCTTGTGCCTGTCTCTCATGTATGTGTGTGTGTGCTGGTATTTTACAAACTCTGTGTTGATGGATTAAATGTGTTCACAGAAATAGAAAATACTGTGAGCAAAGATATTTGACATGTTTATATAAAAGAGGCAGTCTCACAATCTCAACTGACATCTTTTTTATCCGCTTAAACGTTTGATGTTATATTAACACATGTGCAGAGTGATTTTACACCTGTGTCGTTTTAGTGAGTGTGAGAGAGGTACACGAGAGGTAGACACTTTTTTACAATAGAATAAGCATTTATGAAAACAATAGTAGTCTACTTCTGTATGGTGTAATACTATATTGTATTCCTTGACTACATAAATATATACATGTATTTCTCATAGTTCAAGAGAATGACAGTGAATGACAGGGGTGTTATCAAAACCTCATCCCCTGAGTCACAGACACAGATGGCTGTTAAACTTGGTAATAATATGCTGGCAGAGGTCCATGTGTGACTGTGCTAGCTCTGGCTGGGATCAGAACATGGGGCCAAATGTTATTTTAACCCTTTAGATTTAGTTTTACAACAGCAGCTGTGTCAGTGGGTATCAGGCTATTCCCTTAAAACTGTTTGACGTGGCTTGTGTTGACATTTTTACTATTAAAACCGGATATTCTGGCCTCTTCCCTATTTTAGGTTGGCAAAAGACCCAGCCATGAACCATTTTAGCTGGATGTAGATGGTATTAGGAGGAGGGTACATTATTATTTCAGAGAGTATTTGATTGGACCAAACTCTTTGTAGTGCAAGATGAGTCATCAATATCAACATCAATATTTCCCCATATAAATCTTAAAGGTATAGTTCACCCAAAAATAAAGATTTTGTCATTATTTACTCATCCTCATGTTGTTCTAGTCCTGTATGAGTTTCTTTATTCTGTTGAACACAAAAGAAAATATTTTGATAAATGATGGTAAGCACACAGATGATGGTACCTGACTTCCATATTTGTTTTTCCTAACATGAAAGTCAGTGGGTATTGTCAAATGTGTGGTTACATTACCATTATTTACCAAAATATATTCTTTTTTTGTTCAACAGAATAAAGAACTCATTCAGGTTTCAGATTTTTCAAATATTTTTCATTTCAGAAGTTTTATTGGTAGCTCAAGTCCTCAGAGTTTTGTGGATGAAGGCAAATGATTTATGCATTGAAGGTCACGATAACCAGAGTATTTATCTGCTTTCCCCTTTTAAAATGTTTTAAAAAGTCAGACTGTCATCTGTTAAAAAGCAGGTGGCCTTGGAGCTTAGCATTGTTTATTATTTGCACTCTATTGTAAATGTCCTTACTTTCTTGGTTTATATAAATAAATATAAGTGAATATTACCAAAGTATTATTGCTGTGAGTGTGTTTTTGAAGATCATTTTATTAGCAGGAAATAAAGTAACAGATTACTTTTATATACACAGTGTTTGGGCTAAAAATAAACCCAAAAATCCCCATCCCCGTGACCAATCTATATCCACACATATTGACATAGTTTGTGTATGTGTGATCTTCTATGCAGGTTTATATCAGGATCAGTAAAGAGTGTGTTATCAGTGTGGGAAGATAAGCCTGTGTCTTTTCAAGATGACATCTCAAGTGGGTGCAGAAGATTGTGGCTGACAGTGATGTGGTTGTGTGTGAAAGGTACTGGAAAGACCTATTTGCTTTAACCGTACTTTGTTGCATTCTTCCAAGAAACAGATGATCAAGAAATGTGGATGATATTTTCGTATAAGGTAGAAATATTTCTTGTATAATGACTGGATTAGTCATGTTTGTTCACATACTGGGACATCTTCTCAGGTTTTTTGGATTGATGTCATTTAAAAAAAAAAAATGTTTGCTGTCATCATTTATTCACTCTCATGTGGTTTAAAACCTACATGGTTTTCATCCAAGAAACAGTCCCTGGTTACTATCGAAAGAAAGCAGCTCAGACCTTCTGTTTAATTACTTATTTGTGGTTCTACATAAAAAGGTAAAAAACTAAAAGATTTTACACTGTAATTTTTGCTATTTTATATTTAAATTTTATATTTTAAGTATCAATTTACTTTTTATCTTTAGCGAGGAGGAGATGGGGAGGAGGAGGGATGGCGGAAAAGAATGCAGCTGGACGCGGAGGCCTGAAGGCTGCCTTATATACGCCCATGATGATGATGATTGACAGGCCTGAATGTTTAGGCTCCTCCCGAACCTACTTTTAGAAGTACATTTATTATATCTTAACTGTAGACATAATAAAAACATCACAAAACAGTATATTGGATTGACTAGTTTATTATGATCATCTGCATTCCTCATCATTCTATTTAGTGTATTTGACTGAGTAATTAAAAGCCCACAAACGGATGACAAAATCAGTCCCACCCATCTGGTGTCAAGGAGACAGCTGTTATATCCCTTCTCTCCCGGGGAGCGCGGGCAGAAGAGCTCACTCTGTTATTTCAGACAACATCAATAAAAACACTACAGATACACAGCATGCAAATCGTTACAGTAACACTCCATCTCGTGCCAGAAGGAATGAAAAATCTTTATAGCTAATGAAAGTGCAAATGAGGCATTTGGTTAATGATGGGGTGAGGACAATATTGGCCTGATTGCAAGACAATGAATTAAGTAATGCATGCTATGCCCTTAGACAATTATTGCTTTAAAAATCTATTTCACGAAGAATGCTGTAATTTTAAGAATCTTCTCTCTTTTGCGCTCTCTCGCACACACTCACAAATTCATTTAATGCATTCTCCATTATTACGCTCAAGCATATTGGTCTATTAATCACAAACACAGGTGCACAGTGATACAGTTGATCTATATGCTATAAATACTTCCAGTATTGCACTGTTTTACTCTGAAAAACTGTGTATTAGCCAAATAAATTCTCTGGGCTGCAGGACCTCGAGGTTTGAAAGGTTATATGGGTGTAAATGGTTAAAGAACTGTACTTTTTAATAAAGCATGAATGCAGCATAAAATATATTTGTTTTCTGTTAAGATTTGAGATGTAAAATCACACGTCTCGCCTTCCAGTTATTGATCAATTGAAGTGAATGGAAGACTTGACTTAATTTGTTTTTTAAATAACTAAATGTTTGTTTAGTGATGGATAAGATTTTACACAATGCTTTCTTTGCAAGCATTTTGCTTCAAGTCTGATATTTTCTTTGGCATTTTTACCTATCCAACACCATTGTTTCTTCTGTGCCTGTAATGACCGTATAAATGTTTTGGATTAAGTTCACTTGACTTAAATACTTGATAGCAGGGGTGTGATAGGTAATTCCTTATGTATGTCAGCCTATAGAAAATCAATTTATGTTACAACTAAAGAAAGAAAAAAAGTGCAAAAAATGAGAAATGTCATCAAACTCACCGTGTGAGACTGAATGATGTGTTTGAAAGCTTAATTGATTGTACATATTGCTTATTTTAATTGCTTTACGATGTTAGATGTATAGTCATGCACTGCCTAAGGGCTATACAAAAGCAGATAGCCATTAAAGTGGCAACTTGTGCTTGATTAGACAATGACTTTTATGCATATCAAAGCTTTTTAATGCATAATGCATGGATGAGGTTTAGATAAAACTTGCTGAATGTTGAATTTTGGATGGTTCAGAGGTTGGTGGAAAAAAACCTTGCAGTTCCAAATGCCTGAGGATATAATAGGCTATAAGTCTAATCAGCAGCCAATGATTTGGAGACTGGATTTCTGGATTGTTTTCACTGATTCATGAGCTTTGTTCAGGCCTGATTCAACGGTGTGATTTAACTGATTTGACTCAATTGGATTTGAAAGAAGTCTTATAGACTATGGTCGTGTACAATATGCATTTGTTTAGCATGTGATTGTGGGTTTGATTTTAAAGGGAACACACATAACTTCAATGCACTGTAAGTCACTTTAGATAAAGGTGTTTGCCAAATGCATACATCTAAATGTAAAAATATGTCTATTAAGAAAATGGTCTGGATAATTGTGCATGCATATTGACTTAATGTGTAACTTAATGCATTAGCTCAAATGAACTAACAATGAACAATACTTCAACAGCATTTATTAATCTTTATCTCCTGAGATCCAAGCTTTGGGTAGTTTTTTTTTTTTTAGATTTCTTCCAGCTATTTGGGGTTAGGAAGAACCAATGTCTACTGTATAATAACCAAACATTTTTCTTTGAACATGAAGCAGTGTAATTGTCCATGTTTGTTTACAACAGGTTCCAGTTACACAAAATGAATAATTATGGTGCAAACAACAAAAAAATGTGACATTCACATATATGGACATCCAGGTCTATCCAGGACATCCAGGAAGATAAAGTTCATGTTAATTTTGGCCTTTACTAATAAATGTATAAAATCAAGCGTTGTAACTGTTAACATCTATAATTAATGCACCATTAACTAACATGAATAGCTAACTATTGACATTAACTAACATTTATAAGAATTATGTGCATCATTGTTTGTTAGTTTGTTTGTGTTAGTTAATGCATTTACTAATGTATAACAATACAATCTTAGTGTATTGCAGTCACATATCTTATAGGAACAGGTGTTCCCTTGAGAAAATTAACAATGATTTGATTAAGTGTAGTAACGATGATTTTTAGTAGATTGATTACTACTTTACTATAGTTTTACAACAAACACCATGGTTAAACTACGGTTATTGTGGTCAGACCATAGTAAATTTAATGGTGGTTTATTCCAAAAATCATGCAATTGCTATAGTAAAACTGTGGTTAATTTAGCAGATTTTTATACATAGGGTCTGTTGCTGCTTGTTTTAAAGGCAGCATTAAAACATGCAAATTGTACACATACTGTAATTAATAGTAATTCATTAATGCATTATAATGCGCCATGGTTTTATTATTAACATAATCCGCTAAATGTAACCTAATGAGAATGATATTACATGATAGATGATATAATAAATTACATTTGAGTGTAAACGAATCGGGTTTAACTCGAGACTCGGGTCTAAGAGCGCAGCACTATATACACCGAGGAAGCGTATTGCCTGTAAAGCGGCACTGCGGCAGTGTTGTATCAATGCGCCCGGTCCCCGGGATCCCGAAGCGCGGACTTGCGGAGAGGAGCAGCGTCGCTTCCTTGCAGGATTTATTTGTTTGTTGAATGCATATATCTCTTTTGTTTTTCCTTTACGAAAACGGTCGCTTTCCGAATGCCGACGACTCGGACGGACGGCTCTTGTCCGCTCGCCAGGCGTTGCATGTGTTGGTTTTGTCCTGCAGGCTTTGTGTTTTGGAGGATCTAGAGCTGGAGAGAGAGGCAGTGCCAGGCGCTGCTACTGCTGTGGGCTGGACCGGCCACGGTGCGTGAGATTTACTGAGAGAGAGAGAGAGAGAGAGAGAGAGAGAGAGAGAGAGAGAGAGAGAGAGAGAGAGAGAGAGAGAGAGAGAGAGAGTGTATGTGAGAGAGAGAGATGGTAACCGGCAGGAATAAAGGATAGGAATGATTGCAAATAGACGAAAAGCATTAAGGTATTTGGTGTGAGTGCCAGAAGATGTGAATGGAAATGGCTTTGTGATAGTAATCCACCTGGACTATTGATCAGGCTGTTACTGGAATGCCGGATTCGTTTGAAAAAGTCCAATTACAATGCTGGTGTTGTGCACTGTTGGATTTTAGGAGCAGCTATAGGTTGACGTGTGTTGGTGAAGTTTGGGTTGATGGCAACCTACAGTATGATGTCATAACGTTGTTGCTGCTGTGGTGTTCATTGTCATTTGGTGAACTGTCAGTTGATTGTTGTATATGATGTCATAATGTAGCTATTCTTGGTGTTGTTGCTGCAAGTATTTGTCATTTGGTTAACTGTCAATTAATTGTTCTCTATGATATCATAATGTTGCCTCTGTAGTTGTTTATGTCACTTGATGTAGTTCAGGTTGGTTATCCATGATGTCATTGTGTATTTGTGGTTTATCTGTTATGTTATAATGTAGCTAGTATAGGTACATGTCATTTGGTGAAGTTTAAGTTGGTTATCTGTGAAGTCATAATGTAGCTGCTGTAAATTTTTATCAATTGGTTAATTGTCAGTTAATTGTTCTCTATGATGTTATAATGTTGCATCTAAATGTTTATGTCACTTGATGAAGTGCAGGTTGATCTATAGTGTCATGTAGCTATTCTACTTGTTTGACATTTTGTGAAGGTTTAGTTGGTAATCTCTATGATGTCATAATTTTGTTGCTGTAGGTGTTTATGTCATTTAGTGAATATTTGCTGATAGCTGATTCAGATTTCATAATGTAGATACTGTTGATGGGTAGTTACACATTTCCTAGGCAGTTCCTCAATTATTACAAGGTCACTAGAGCTGCATAATAATAATACTAATCTAAGAACTGATGTATTATAGTTTAAAAAAATTATCTCCCCAAAAGAATTTAATGTCACCTTCAGGTGTTTTTGTCGTACAGTGAAGTTTGAAATTCATAATGAATTATGATGTCATAATAAAGTAAGATTTTACAGAGTTTAGGTTGATTCAAATGGAAAGTGATGGCATTTTGATTGACATGCACAGTATGACTTAAGGGAAACGTCACAGTACTTAGCCAACTATGGGTTAAAACAACCCAACATTGCTTATTTTAAACTTTATTAGTCAAAATCAGTTTAAGAGGAAAACTTTGTTGCAATGACAAAATATTTTATATTAACACATGCAATTATTTAATACTTTATTTACTTCTGAATGAATTGTTATGAGTAACAAGAAGATCAAATGCTTAATGTATAGAGTATATTTTGAAACATTCTCTAAGGAAGTCTTGTTTTCTTTTATTAAACTGCAAGATCCAGGCAACATTGGACTTGAAAGTGACGTTAGTCATTGTGGAATTAGATCAAAAAGACAGAATCTCCAGCTGATATTACAAATGTGTCATTAAAATTGCTTCATTCATAGTAGCAATTTCTTCATGATATTTCCTATAAATAGTTAAAGATGTGAATTATGTGGGTTAATGCATTTTTCATTTGTAAGCTCTCACTGAGATCTTCTCAAACGTCTGCTCTGTATCTTTTTGACTTGTAGGATGGGAAGGTGTCAGACTGCACTTAAACAGAGAGCTGCTTCAATGAAGACAACCATGTGGAGACCTGTTACAGCTCTGTTGAAGGACACTTCAAGTCATCTACTAGTTTGTATCACCTAAACTTCAATTTGGAGATTTCGGAATTCTGTGCTTGTGGATATTTTCATTTATGCGTCTGGAATCTTATGTGCATGTTAGATGTCAAACAAAGTATCGTAACTTCACCAGACCTCTGGATTTGGATAATTGAACCTCTTTCCTTGGAGTTTAATAATTGAGCATTCACTTACAGGTGTTTTTTTGGGAATTGTGGGAATTGTGAGTTTTCGATCAAGTGCTTTCGATTCTGCAGCCAATACCGAGCGAGGGCTGAGAGGCTCCCGGCAGGAAGTGTTGAGTTGTGAGTGTGTCATCTGGTGAAATGGATGGCCCGCGGTGCAGCGGGATCCGGAAAAAGCGGAAGTCTCGGTCGGTTCGAGACCGGGAACGTGTGTCTAACGGGATCAGGAATAACCATGTTCGAGGCCCCGTGCTTCGATTCTCCTCGGATTCAGAGAGGGAAGGCAGCACCAATCCCTCTTCTTCTTCTCGACCGAGACCACCGAGGAGGAAGAGGAAGGAGTCTACCTCAGCAGAGGAAGACATCATTGATGGATTCTCAATATCAGGATTTATAACCTTGGAGGCTCTTGAGGTAAGGGACTAAATTTGTTTGGTTTAGTGTTGCTACTGCACATTTTAATGTGTTTTTAACTGCTGTGCTTATTTAGTTTGGCTGTAAATTAATGTAATGAGTAATTTATCAAGATTTTTTGGACCGATCTACATGACTGGGTCTGTTTGCATTTGCTGTTGGAGTTTCTCTGTGAGGTTGGTGTGAGTTAAACAGACGTGGCTTCAAGTGTTTGTTTTTTTTACATCTGAATGTGTAATTCTGGATAGATTTCGGATGTTGTTTTAGAAACTTTGGCCTTTTTAGTATTGGTTTGAGCGTGATGCCTGAACAAAGGATTTAATATTGCTGTCATTTTATTTCTGTATATAGAAGGAACTCGGCTTTTGAATTAGACACATTGTGCATAATTGTATGTTTGTATTGCTGAATTTGGGTGTAGTGTTTGCAAATGTATTCTTTTATATTTTGACTCCTTGGGAAATTCTAATTCAGATTTATGAAATACAAGTTGGATGCAGTAGCCGAGTTAGCTACTGGTGTAGATCTGGTACTTGGTTTAACAGTATTTACAATGAAACTGAATTAGCTTTGTACTCTATAACACATGGCCCTGTCAGAATATTTGGTGTATTGCTTCATATTTCTTCAGGCACACAATTTATATTAAACTTACCTGAGTGAATTAACTAACAAATAACTTTTATTATACCATGGATGTAGGCCTGGGTGTGAACACAGATGAAAGGAACTCAACAAACCACACCATTATTTCTGGCGATCTCAGTTGTGTATGATTGACACTGGCTTTGATGTGAACCACCATAGATGATACCAACATCTCAAAGTAGTCTGCATTTTTAAAGTAATAATAATTTAATGAACCTTACTACCCAGCAAGCGATTTTGCGTTTCAAAACACAATCCAAACACAGCCGAGACGTCTCAAAGCAAAATTTGGGCTGCCAGTAGCTTTATTAAAAAGTAAAACTTTATTTTCTAAATGTCGACCAAAAACTTTTGCGAAATGATGACTTTCTATTAACCGATGATATCTGACTAAAACGTAATTTTGTTCTTTCTCAAAAAGACATTAAAAAACCGCGGCGGCGGGTTTGTTTGGCCTTATATGGCGTCGCACTGACCGACATGCGTATGACTCGAAATCATACAAAGCAGTCGACTCCTGAATCGCTCTTGCGATATTTTGATGTTATAGTCTTGTCGGGTCTTGTGACGCTGCATGAAGTTGACCACACCTCCTCTGTCTTGTCCTCCAATCAAACATACTGCACCATATTTAAAGAATGATCATGTGACTTTTACGCATGTCAGGTGACCGCATATTTCCATTGCAGTTTTGCGACATATTCCTTGTTTGAATTGCCTGAAAAAGCACCTCACCCCGTTGTAAAAAATGTTTGCAATATATGGGAGTTTATGGGAAATTGCCGTTTTCCCATTGTGCGCATTTTCAATTCGCTACTTCAAATTGCACACTTTGGAAACAGCTAATGAAAACTTATGGGACGTCTAACCGTCACCCCCCCCCCAAAATAAATAAATAATGAAATCAATTATTGGTGTTTCCAATGCAGATTTGCGCAAAACGTAAGCGTTTTTTTTCTAAATGTCGACATAAGACTATTATGAAATTATTGCGTTTCCATTAATCGATGATATGCAACTAAAACATTTTTTTTGCGAAAATGTTTCCAATGGCCTTATTTTCAATTCGCAATGTCAATTTGCGCAATTTAAAGAGTAATGGAAACGCAGCTACTGTTGACTGTGCTTACCTAATGAAATATCAGATATCTCACAAGTAATTTTGGCGAAAACAACCAAATTTAAGTTAACTTTGGCTAATTTGGGTTACTCATAGCTAGGTCTATAGTTAACTTTAGTTTTTTTCTGTATCCACTAATATTAAAGTATAAAAGAAAAACTATGAAAATGATTCAATTGGATGATTTTTTTGGTGAACCATTCCTTTAAAACCAAATCTACACCACTGCATTTTATCTAACAAAACTGCCACATTAGTTTGTGTGTCTTTCACAAACACTACTGCTGACAAGATATCTATGTAGACTTTTTCCTGACTTCCAACATCTCTCCTTCTTTTAAAACGCCAGACAGTGTGACACACATTACCCTCACATCCCCTACAGATGCGTTTACATTGTGTTGCATGTTCACTACAGTAATCTGTGAAAGGAGCCCATCAGCAGCTTGCGCTGTCACGCTGGCTCCATGAACCGCAGACGCAGTTCTCCAGGGGTGACATCCCATTCACTGCTCCTCACTGTTCTGAGATCTGTGACTCATAACCATCCCCGTGTGCTCTCTCGTCGTGCTCCATTTAGAACCTCACAGAGCAAGAGACTGCAGTCTAGATCTGGCAAAAGTGTCAGTGAATCGGCTGCATTTTCATGGACTTCAGCAAGGCAAAAACCCTACATTGCATTGAGTTAAATTTAAAACCTTTTTAAAAGTTAACATTTTGTGAAAAAACAAAATATGAAGGACTGATGAGATTAAGCATAAAAGGCATTTAAATAAATTGGGCTAAATCACTAAAACATTATGGGGCAGTTTCTCGGACAGGGATTACACTAGTCCTAGACTAAAATAAATGCAAGAGCAGTCCTTGAAATACATCAGTTTAACCTCAAAATGCACACAAGTAAAGGCATGTTTGTTAAAACTACTTATATTTCCTAATTAAACTAGGGCCTAGGCTAGTCTGGTTTAAGATAATCCCTGTCCGGGAAACCATCCCTAAAAAATTGATCAGTGGATTTTAAAGTGGATTTGAAAAAGTGCATTTTTGTTGTTTCTTTGATGTTTACTTCTCATATATGTATTGAACACCAGTAGCTACACTTTCTGAAAAATTGTAAACAAAAAAAGGTCCTAATTTGTCACTAGGGCATTACCCTTTAAAAAGGTCCTAATATGTACAGTAGTGATTAATGGGTCGGGTTTTTTCCTGTGTCCTGCTTTTAAAATAGACATACTAGGCATTTGTAATGTAAATGAAAAGAGGCTTTATTTCAGCCTTAAAGTGCTTGGAAGCAGCCATTAGATTATGTCACCCTGTAAACTGGCAGCAACATACGCTTATGAACCATAGAAAACAGCATGGTCATGGATAGGATAATGATAAACATTTTCAACATTTACAAAGCAGCGTTTGTATTATTTATTCACAAATTCCCGACCTTAATTTCTCCCTTACCTAGTCTTTCATCTTTACTTTTATGTCTCCGTTTGTTTTGTTGTTGTGGCTGGCAGCGCAAGCTGCTTGGCGCTTTCATGACGTGAGGCCAAAGGTTTGGGCATATCAAGTTACGTTTCGGAAGTTAGGTTGCTATGTAGGCCTACATAATTTAACCTTATCGAATAACCTAATAAAATATTAAATAAATATTCCAAAATATTTAATATAGACTAAAGAGAATTGCACGCAACCTACATGTTTTTTTATTTAGTTTTAAATGACCTTCCCCGCAATAAAGTTTCTTTACTCGCCTATACCCGCGGGTTATGAGACAGCCCATGCATCACTGATGTACAGTACCATTTAGGTATGCATGCATTTGGTACTTATGGTGGTTTTCCATTGCATAGTACCCCACGGTTTGGTTTGGGTCAGCTTACTTTTGGCGGCTTTTCCACTGGGTGCAGTACGTAGTACCAAATACTTTCTTTAGTACCACCTCGGTTGGGGTTCCAAACGACCCCCAAAACATGACACTGTAGATCACTGATTGCTCGGAGAAAATCGTCACTACCAGCGTCATCGCTATAATGTAAAATATTAGCTTTACCTTCACGCTAGCTTGCGCTGTCTCGAGCAAACATGTTGTCATCTGTGCTCTGCTATAAGTTCCCAAACTCACTTTTAGTTGTGAAAAACATCCACAGGTTGAGAATCATCAGGAACACCATAACAGTTTTGTTTCCAGACTTGCAGTTTATGGCGGCACATTCACGACCTGCATGTCCGCATATATGCTTAAATGCGACTTAAATGAGTTGTATTTGTACAGAAAGTGTCATGCGAGACAGAGGTAGTGATAAACTCGATGTGCAAACATCTATTTGTGGTGGTCAATTTTAATTTTGTGACGGACTGAGAAATAAATGAATGTATGGGAATGTACAACAACGCTGTCACTTGTATGATGTCACAGCAGTAGGTAGCGCAAATATAACGACAAGCCTATAATCCCTCCCAAGCTAACCAAGCCAAAGTGAGGTGAGCTGACCCGACCTGACCCAAACCAAACCGATGGAAAAGCGCCATAACATGCATTCTTTGGTGTCTTTTTGAAAGCGCCCCAGTGACAGCTAGGGACTTTTTTGGCTATTTTATTTGACAGTGTACACGTGCTTACCCCTGTAGCACACCCAGTTGTCTTGTTTTGAAAGAATGTGAGAGATGTTTTGTTTGGATTGAATTTGGTCTTTTTGTTTTTCTTTTATGTGTTTTATTTTTAGCAAATAATATAAAAATCTCATTTTGCCATTTTTATTGTGTAATACAAGAGAGTGGACAAGAAGTAATATGGAGTCGAGATTGGAGTAGGATTCCCAAAACTCCAAAATGTCCAGCTTTTTTCTTTTTACAATCGCAATCATACAAGGTATAGTTTACCCACAAAGTTATATGGGAGCCAACATGGCGAAGCACCAAAAAGCACATTTATTCATAATTAAAGCAATCCAAATCATTTTAATGAGTTAATTATTTTTTCTAAAGCATGGCATGATGATGAGAAAAGTGTCTTTTCATCTGTTTCAGCCATGCATACTTTATATCCAATACAGCTTTCTTTTAATCTTATTATGTTTAAATGGTCTGCGGCTACCTCTCTGTTTTTTCTACTTCTTTTACAATCCTTTGATGGCTTAAATTCAAGACAGAATTTGTCATCAATTTGCTGGGAAGCGCTCAAAGCATTCATACAGATATTCCCACCTGACACGCTGAAAACAAACTCGTTCTGCTTCAGTGACCAGACTCGTATAGAAGTGAGCAGTCAGCGCTGGGTGTTTATTAATGCTGCTTCACACAGGAACGATTGGCATGAGAGAGCACGTGTTACACCACTTTGAGAAATAACTAAATCATCAGGCCTGGCTTGCCTCCGCCCCTCCTCGATCGCTGAGTATGCAATAGTTGCGATGTAATCGTTTTAAACAACCCCCCCCCCCACCTTTGCACGCACCGCATCGCCAATTCAATAATACTTAATGCCTGCGCCACTGGTGCCCTAAAACCACTTTATGTGATCATTGTGTTGTAAAGCTCTGAGCTCATTTGATTGAGAACAGCAGTCGCCCTACCCGCTTTCCCCCAGTGCATTGATCCACTTGTAAGAAAACAGTTAAGTCAATGTAAATAATACTAATATCCTAGCTCGTGCCTGTCGCAAAACAAGGCTTTTGTTGTCGTTCGACTGACGATCAAAACGCATTTTCCGATCCTTTTGCGGATGCATCACCTTTTTACACTTTCAACAGCACTTTGTTCTCCCCCTTGGTTAAATTGATGACTCTAAGTGCCGCGTTAATGATTTCAGACGTAGCTTTTATCTTGCATGAATATTTACGCTGCCTGCAGTAACTCAAATGCTGTGCGAAAACACTGATGTCAGTTTTGACATCGGATTACCATTTCAGAAAAAAAAACAGTATAAAAAGTAAGAGCCCTTCATGTCGGGCTGTAGATGGTTGAAAGAGGAAATTAGGTCATGGCCGGAGGAGGGGTTGGCACCGAGCCCGAAGGGGCACATATTTTGTCTGTATTCGCTTAATGCCACAGCGAGACAAAAAGCATTCTGACAGGTTGTTATTTTTTTGGTGTTGTGAATGCACCATCAATTCAGAAAATGGTATTTGTTAAGATTACAGTAAAGCACACGTGCGTTTTATTGTGTTACTGGAAGGCGGTATGATTTTTCCTCCTTGTAGTTTTTGATAAGAAACATATTTCCGTATGTTTGGTTGGATGGTGTTTAAATGGTGTTTCAAGTTTCCTCTCTTATTTTTCAATGGTCAGACAAACAGGAAGTCCCACCTCAAAGTGATTTTTGGATTGGTTAGGAGGATTTGGCGATACAAACAATTATGATAAAGTTATGATACTGTAGCATCACAATGGTTTTTGATTGTGGGAACATCACCATATGAGCTGTGATAAAAGAGAATCCTTTAACCTTAAATATTGGCATGCTTAACTTTTAACTCTTTCACCGCCAGCGTTTTAAAAAAAAGTTGCCAGCCAGCGCCAGCGTTTTTCATGATTTTCACCAAAGTTTAATGCCTTCCAGAAAATGTTCTTCTTTAAATATATAAACATACAATATACCAAATGAAAGAACAGACCCTCTGCTTTCAAACAAAAAAAACGTTTCATCCTACCTTCAGTAGTTCTTTTGTAATCAACTTTTGAATATGGGTAGGTTTCTGCAAAAACACCACATTTTGAGCAAAAAGCAGAGATAATTCCATTTTTTGTGACGGACTTTTCATAGAGATCCCATTCAGAGCGATCTTTAAAACAGACACGGACATGCAGCCGCTTGCCATAGGGCAATACTTCCGGGTTTAAAAAGTTAATATAAAATATAAAAGTTATATACCTGGTGGATAATAGCGGTATTGCGGAAAGACGGAAAATCTCATCATTGGCAGGGAAGCGTTTTCTCTTGATTGACGAGATATCTCGTCAATGGCGGCGAAAGAGTTAAAGGTAACATATTATGCAAAATCCACGTTTGGACATAAATTTGTGTTGGCAATTTGTGAACACAACAACCCTTCAATGAAAAAAAATCACCCGCTCCTTCATTTTTAATCCCCAATAAACCAAAGCAGTCTTATTAGACATGTTTTGATTCTCTTGTTAATGTGACGTCACAAAAACAAAGCCCCGCACACAAGGTGATACTAAAGATACTATTGTCCCAAACTGTATTCACAAGAATTATGTCTATTTTTAACCAAAAGCGCTCACTGTCTGTTAGTAAGGGAGGGCGGTAGCTCATTTGCATTTAAAGAGCACCTATTCATTGCTAAAAACAACGTTATTTTGTGTATTGGGTATTATACACTGTGTTCGCTAGGTTTATGGTCCACAGGTTTCCACATACCGTAAATTTTAGTATCTCCAGATTTAACTCTTTTCCTGAAATGCACAGATTTGAAAATCTCCGTGGTCCTGATTACCGTAAATGACACTCCTTACGCCCCATTCAGACAGCCAACGACAAGCAGTAGCAGAGTGACGCGATCTCATTCATTTCAATGGAAACTGGGCGACTTCCGGCGACATGAGCGAACGTGACCGTTGGCGACAGAATGTAGGCGCGATTAGCGACGGAGTCGCGCGACAAAAGTTGAGAAACGTTTAACTTTATGCAAATTAGCAGCGAGTTTCACGAGCGACTACCAATGGGAGTGAAGTAAGTGGAGCACTGATTTGTTGTTTACAACATGAGGTAACGTCACACTACTACGCAACCAGAAGTGGGAACGCCCATAAGCGACATCAACCACCAACGGCAGGCGATGAGCAGCGATAACATCGCTGGCTGTCTGAATGCGGCTTTACCATGTTTGAAAGATTTGCGCACAATGCAATGCTAACAGGAGTTAACTTACAGGCTGTGAGTCCAAGCAGGAGGAATTATGATAATGTCGGTCTTGTCTACATCACAATTGATAACATGTCTACTAATACACACCAACACACCAATGGAAATGTAAAATCGTGAACCTAACTCTTTAAACTGTGTTTTGGCTTCCACCCAAATATAGGAGCATGCATGCTATAATAAATGATCTGTGGAGTATTATGAGCTGAAACTTCACAGACACATTCTAGGCAAACCTGAGACTTATATTACATCTTGTAAAAATCGGCATAATAGGTGCCCTTTAAATGCTATTTTCCATCTTTAAAGATCTTTACAAACATTTTAAGCCGTTCTCTCTGTGAATGTATATTATTGAGTGTTCATGATGCAAGGCCAAATGCATTTATTGTTTATTGTAATAGTGTCATATGCGCTATGACAGAACTGCCTTCTTGGCAGAATTCAAAGACAAGGTATAGATTTTCTGAGCTGTGGATGTCTGCTTGCTGTTTAACAAAAAATCGAAAGGTGGAGAGAGAAAGTGACATACAAATGTGGAGAATTACACTTTTTATTCATTCGCTATCTAAGCTAAAACATGCACACATATCATCTGTCAATAATATGTAAAAAAACAACACAATATCATCATATTGAGAGTGCAGTAGCATCCAGAAACACAATTTATCTTCATTAGTGATTTTATTTATGACTGCCATTTTTTTTTATATTATCTATAAATAATTTCATTTCGAATGTCATTTTTTTAAGATTTCAATTCATTTACCTATACTTATATGCACTCATGGCGGTGACAGGCAATATTAATGCAGACCTCAATTGAAACTGTCAGAATATGACGTGTGATGTGCATTAATACATTGCTGTAGGGGTCCATGACTGACACATCAAATATAACTTCATCTAGCTGCTACTCCAAGGCATAAATAGTGCCGATGGATCATGCTTTAGTTGTGGTTTTACTTTTTTGATGCACTTCATAGTTTTCCTTATGGGTTGAGGTTAAGTTCATAAGCACCCTTATTGCAGTATTTTTGTGGTTGCTAAATATTTTGATTTAGAGATTACAATTGAACACCACTGAGCGAAAAAGCAGGACCAAATTAAATGCTTCTTTACACTGCTGAGAATTTTATCTTTTGGCCCTTGACCCGGTGGACAGGTGTCTAAAACTAAATTATAGACTAGGTATCAATGCTTTATCATCTTTGGGTGCCCATTGGCCTCATTTGCTCAGTAAACTGGCTTATTTATTGTGTCGTGCAAGCATATTGCCTCTCGTTTTGGTTCTATTAACAGCAATCATCCAATCGCTAAAGATATAAAACATGACCCGACATTTGTTTGATCTTTAGAGGCATTTCAAACGAAAATAACACGCTTGTTCGACTTTGTTTGGAAAAACAAAAGCGCGTTTAACTGTGAAAGGTAATTGGTTAAAAGGGTCCACAATTATAGGTTCGATGAGGGTTAATCGTTTTTGAAGCTTTGATCCACTACTGGCACTTGTATCGGTATGACAGCTGTACTTTTAATCGCCCCATCACGTATCCAGGTGGGTCTGCACGGCCATGCGTGCGGCGGCCACATGTTGCCTAAATGACAGCCATACAGACAAGCATTGTCAATTATAATCTTATGGTCATATCCAGATGCATAACCCACACACACACTACAGCAGCAAGGGTAATAGCCAGAGTGTTACAGGAGGGCTGTTAACCACAGTAAATGTTTGCTCTCATGTTTAAATGGTGTGGCGAGAATCCCATTAATGACCCAGTGAGGGCGTGCAGAGGGGATAGTGTGTGAGTCAGCACTCCCTCTGAACTCTCCAAACATCTGCTCAATGATATGCACTGATGCCTTTGTAGCTTTTAATTAAAGGCGACAAAAACAGTTGAGGTGTTAATGGTTTTGAAATGAAATAGCATGCACGGGTCCGCGCGGACTCGCTGGTTTATGGCGAGTTTTTGCTGGGTGGTTGGATTAGTAATCACCTATGGTGTCGGTCAGCAGCAGTCTGTTTGTTACAGTGTTTTCAGGAATTACAAAAATGCTTGGCTTTCGTTCAGTCATGTTGTGTGAATAGAAGATAGAATGAGATTTGTTTTTGTGTGCATGTTCTTTGTGAATGGCCATGCACAAAATTTTGTCAATCTGAATGAATTTAAATTGACTGTAAGTGGGGTTTTAAATGTTTTATTAATCAAAATCCAAATGCCTTTTTCATAAATATGTCCTCAAGTATGACCTCTGCCAATGATCTGAATTTTCTTTGTAAGCTTAGTATTTCTTCTCTTTACTTACATTGAATGAGTAAGTCCAAGAAGGCTTCCATGTCACTCCACCGTATTGATAAACTATAAAAGAAGAGAGGACCAAAAAGCACTAGCCTACCAACGCGTTTCCACATCGCGTTTTTTTTATTCAGAACACGTGAACCTGCTGAAACGGACAAGGAGATCAGTGAGTACATAGCGGCTACCGTAGTTGCTACATGATTTGGAAAAGTGAGGCGCTAGAGAGCACTATTCGTTTGAATGCATAATAAAATTTCACCACTAGATGGGGGTAAATCCTACTTACTGTCCCTTTAATCCAATTGAAGGTTATGACAGTACAGTTTAAATGTTCCCTAAACATTGCAATATAATTAAAATGTTTGTTTACATGTACATTCTGACTATAATCCAAACTAAACATCTGCACAAGTGCGTAGCCAGGGTTGCCAGATTTGCACATAAAAATGAGCCTAATGGACATTTAAAACTTAAAGCTTAAAAGGACCCCAAATGGCTATTTACAGCCCAAGTAGTAATAACTTATAAATAAATCCTTTCATCTTTAACCCAATAAAAAAACTAGCTGAAAAAGTTTAAACAGTAGCCCAAATCTAAAGAGGGCTTGGCAACGCAGCGCAGAGCATCTCTTGTCAAGTTCACGCCTTTTCTCTTTATAAATGAACAAAGTCAAAGTGGAGTTTGAGGAAGTTTTTCTTAAGTTTTCAGATATAGGCAAAGAAAACTGTTTGAAAGGCATGACGCTATTTTATTGCTTTATTTAATGTTATGAAAGTACACATGAATGCTGCAGAATGTACGGAGCGTGACCCCATGACCTTAAAAATTTATTTTGCCATTGCCTTGCTATTGCATGTTTCAATACAATCGAAATTTGCATTCGATCAACCTCAATCCGATTGATTAAGGTGTTTACATGAAGGCTTTTCACCATTAATACAATTACAAACTGATTATTTTCATCTAAACGTACCTAGATGACGTTTTATCACAGGGGATTTTATCATAAAAAATATCTGTGGTCTTGTGGATGTTTACAGTCATACATTAAAGGTGCAATGTGTAACCTTTAGAAGGGTCTCTCGACAGAAATGTAATATAATATAAATAACTATATTATTAGTGGTGTATAAAGACCTTACATAATAAACTGTATTGTTTTTATTACATTAGAATGAGCCGTTTTTATCTAGTTACACCGGGGGTCCCCTTACATGAAAGTCGCTGGCATGTTTCTACAGTTCTGTAAATGAACAAACCTTTCTACACGGCGAGTTTCATCCATACGTTGTCCTAGACGATGACATGTTTGTCCTCTGGCAGCTACCATAGCTTCTCATTGTGTTTTGAAATTGAGGTTGGTTGCCTCTAAAAACACATTACACCTTTAATGCAGGGAGGCACACATTGCCTGATATTTCATTTGACATTTTAATAAATCATTAAATGCAAGTAATCTTTAGGCATTTGTTTTATCTGGTGAGAACTACACAGTTCTTTAATTTAGTTTTTCCTCTTGATTACCGTTTGACACTTACATTTTTCAAGGTGTTTTTTATATTAAAACTGGTGGCCAGTGACCTTTCTGAACACTTTAAACTAGGATCCACAAAACATTTTAGGTTTGACTAGCATAACACACTTTTTCTTGTTTTTATTTCCAGCAGTGCAGAATAAAATCTAGTTTAATACTAAAAAGGTATGAGCGTTATCAATTGTGAAGCTATGTCAGAGAATAGTGTAAATAATATATCCCACAGCTGTATTATACAAGCCTGCCATCTATCCTAAATGCCTCTAGGTGTAGCCGGAAAAACGCAAGTCTGCTGAGAAAAGATACGTTGCCCGAACTCGCACCGTTAATGCTTAGGCAAATTACATTTTTATTCTCATATAATTGGCTTGCCTGAGTAGGTTTATAATAATACATCTGCCATGTCTGTGAGTTGCTATCTGGTGGGCCATCACTCATTTTTCATTATCTCCATTCTTATGTGTGGAGGAAGAGAAGAAGACAAATGTTTGCCAACCCTGAATTGAAAATGGCATCACTAAGCCCCCTCCATTCATATTCTCCTCCTTGTATGTGGTTGGAGACAGCAGGATTGAAGAGGTTGAAGGCTCACGTAGACCATAATGGGGTTCAAACTTCTGGCTTTCCGCCTGCCAACACCTGGCAGGTGATCTCATGCTTTTTCAAGCTTCGTATGTCCTCCTATTCCTCTTATACGATCTTTCTCTGCTTCACGTACTCACCCAAAAACAACTTGAACTCTCTTTATAAGAACTAATAAAGTCAGGTTGAGACTCACATCTGCCTCATTGCCAGTGTGGGTTTATAAATAAAGGTGCTACATGAAGAAAAAACACCACAAAGGTTTCTTTGTGGATGAAAAGGTCCTTTAAGGAAAATACATTTATGGAGAACCAAAGAGGGTTCTCCAATGGCATCGCACTGAAGAACCTTTTACAGCACATTTATTTTAAAGGGTGACCTCCTGTTTTTTTTCTCTGCTTTGTCACTTTCCCTTTCATTCTCCCCATCCTTTTTCTCCTCACAGTTTTTTCCCTCCTCTGAGAATCAAACGTCCTTCTAGTAATGTCCCGAACTGTAATTTCCGGCTGTTGAATTGTGTGTTGTTGTTGGCTGGCAATAGAGCTGTTTTTCCCCCACACACCATATGTAGTGACTCGGTTTGGCTTGATTTTATATCCTGTAGCGATTCATCAAGATCTTTCTTGAAACCACAGAGATTTTACTTCTCAAAGTGGCGTTATACCACAAATCTCAATTCTGTTTGTACATGTCCGAATGCATTGAAAAATAAGGGCCTACTTTGAAAGAGAAATTGACTGTAACCACCCCAAACTTTTTTTGCCATAAACAAAGCTGACACTGTTTGTCAAAGCACCACAAAAACACTTTATGTTTTTGCACTGATATATGAAGCAATTTGATGACCCCTTTTATCAAACTCAATTATATACAATACTATGTATACTATAGCCTATAGACAGTGCAGGTCTATAGATTATAAATGTGACTGATGTTATAATGTTAATAACTTCTATAAGATAGGCACTTTTACTGCTTCTGCTTTCTATTTCTCTTTTGCCGATTAAAAAAAGCTTAATCCACTAATTATTTCAGATTTAAAAGTCTACTTGCTGTCCCGATGACAGACTTTACATTACAGCTTTGCGTTTTTTATATCCTGAGTCAGCTAGAGCTTTGATCATTCAGTATTAGCACTGCTTTTTGCTACAATCTCTGTGCAAACTGTTTAGATTTTAGTAAAGATTTTGTCTATTAATAGTAAGATTATTAAAAAATGGGATAAAGAAAATGAAGCGGCGCGTGGTCGTGACAAGAGCCAGTTGCTATCGCCATAGAAACCGGAGGCACGCTAAAACAGCACTCGAGCTCTAGCGCGGTAGCGCTCACGGCCGTTCTCCGATCGACTCGGGTTTTACACACAATATTAATCAGACTTGGGACCCGAAGTAATGAACTAGGACCGACCCGGACCCATCTGACAATTTAAAATATAAACCCGGAACCGTACGGGTCCCGCGTCCTCAGTAAAGAAAGACCTCTAATGGTAAAACTCTGCTCAAGTTCAGAAACATGAAAGGATACAATGTGACACTGAGGTTGCTTCGCGTCGCGCCCAATTCATTGAGAAACAGAGAGCACGTGAACGGACACTCAACCGGAGAGACACAACGTGCTTGCACGCAAAATGAAGCCAACTTAGATGCTATAAACACATATGCACATAAGCATATGCGACCATTTTGGTCGCAGTGTGTTCCCTGGCTGCTCCGTATGTGCTGCTGCAGTTGATCCAGTTTGCCGCGCTGGATGATGAGTTTAAGACGCGTGCATCATCTTCACGGTCACCCGACCCCCACCTTTCTCTCGCGCTCTCTCTCGCGCGCTCTCTCTCGCGCGCTCTCTCTTTCGCGCGCTCTCTCTCTCTCTCTCTCCAAAACACGGGTCATCCAGTCGAGTTCAGAAAATACGGAAATTCGTAAAGTGATTTTTTTTTACCTGGGCGGGTCGCAATTTACCTGGCGCAGCGCCCAAGTAGAGCCTATGTATGGGAAACACTGCTGGAGTTCACTAAATTACTGCAATGTTGGTTTATTTTATTATTGGGCTATGTAACTGGTCTTAGCATTTGAAAGTCTGACCACAAATGATATGTACCGCTGGTAAAATATCTTCTTTATTTATTTCTTTTTTATTTAATGTTTTGAAAAATAATTTCTTTCTGCTAAAAATGAAAATTTTTGCAGGGGCAAGTGTTTTATGTATGGTTTAGTGGATGATACATCATGTATTGAACCAGATGAGCAATTGTCAATGAATCAGAGGCGGCAGACCCAAACTATTTTGAACAAGTATTCAATCTAATCTCATCGGAAAATTTACCTATTTTACACCTATTATTACCTATGCGGAGAAGACGGACGGAATCACGGAATCCAAGCATAAAAATGGAATTTACTGTACAATGTGGAATGTCACAGAGTTTGACAAATTTTGAATTGTCATTTTTAAAACCCATTATAACTCATTTTCAAATGCTAGTTTTTGATGTTGTTTCATTAGTCTGCAAATAAAATAACAGCAATGTGCGGAAACATTTTAAAAAGTTTTCTTGTTTAATTGAACAGCTGGATGTTTATCAGTATATTGATACAGTAATGTTTATTACACACCAAAAATCTAAATCACTCACCCTTAACCGAACAACGGCCGCTGTACATTATTTATACAGTGAGGACTGTTTTATTTGTATTTATTGCTAATGTTAAATCATAGATTGTTGACATGCAATTTCATAACTAATATATTTACATTTAATATAGATGCCTGAAAAGTAAAACAAGATGAGTGTAGTCTTAAAAATCATTGTAGTACATTGCGTTTACAGTGACAGACAAAATACATCGGCCTATATGTAATTTTAAATAAAACTTTCAATAAATGAATTGAAGTTAAATTTTATTTGTTTAATGTTTTTAGTTGATGAGAAATGCTTTTTGATTACAGAAATTTAATTTAACCATTAAAAGCAGCATCCAGAAAAATGAAAACGGAAAACACGGAATTTGAGATTAAATAACGAACAATAACGTTTTAGATAATTTGATCAAATTAGCAGCTAGCTAAGCGTGAGAGGTTAACATGCTTCATATTCCAGCAAACGTGCCGGGCAGGCAGTATGAAACCATTTTAAAGTTTCTGAAAAATATATTTTTCCTGTTTTCAGTCGAATAGTTTTTGTTGCCAAACATTCAGTTCACCGATACAAAAGAAAACCATAAATGAAACCGCACCTCTAACTCCAGCACCACCAGGGTAAAAGCTAATCGTATTAAACATACAAATAAGTATGATTAGCCACATCGTGAAATATGTTGCTATAAGATTGTGTTGGAACATCTTCATCTTGCCTAAACTTAACTAACTACTGCTGTCGCATGTAATTGAAAATCACCAACTCTGGGCCCTATTTTAACGATCTAAGCGCATTGTCTAAAGTGCACAGCACAATGTCTAAATGGGCGTGTCCGAATCTACTTTTGCTAATTTAACGACGGGAAAAATGGTTTGTGCGCCGAGCGCATGGTCGAAAAGTGTTGGTCCTTTTTTTAATGAGTAATGGGAGTATTTTGGGCGTAACATGCAATAAACCAATGAGAGTCTCAGCTCTCATCCCCTTTAAAAGCCAGTTGCGCTATGTCTAATACCTATTTAGATGATGGACTTTGTAAACTGAAAAACTAAGCGGAGGAAGAAGATCCCCAGTTTAAGATTAATGTTAAATAATTGTGTTGTTTTTCACTTGTATTGAAATTGTTATTTTTTTATTAAAACCTTTAAAACCCGTTTTCTTTTAGTCATGGAAGTAAAAAAGCAGGCTTTTGATTGCTTTAAATGTATGGCTATCCAATATCATCAAAAAATAATTTACAAGTATGTAAGAAAAGGTTTGTACTCTAAAAATACTTTATTTGTAACAATCAGGAGATAAAGAATTTACAAACGGCTCTCCGCACCTTTCAGCACTTGGACAAGTTTTTTTTAAGCATTACCTAAAAATGTTTCTCATCTCACCATATTCACAGGTACAGAGTCATCATATACAATAAATCCGTGAGGTAGCATTTAAAAAAAGACATTTAAAAACAGATGCATTTGTTTAAAGCAAAGCATGTATTTAGTTACCAGGCTGCAGGTGAAGCAGCTCTTTGTGCCTTAATGTCTCATCATTAGTCCTCATTTATGTCCAAGACTCAATAATAATATTTTACATTCAATCCTTTAATCTTTCATATTTAACTCTTTCACCGCCAGCATTTTTAAAAAAAGTTGCCAGCCAGCGCCAGCGTTTTTCATGATTTTCACCAAAGTTTAATGCCTTCCAGAAAATGTTCTTCTTTAAATATATAAACATACAATATACCAAATGAAAGAACAGACCCTCTGCTTTCAAACAAAAAAAAAACCGATTCATCCTACCTTTAGTGGTTCTTTTGCAATCAGCTTTTGAATATGGGTAGGTTTTTGCAAAAACACCATATTTTGAGCAAAAAGCAGAGATAATTCCATTTTTATGACGGACTTTTCATAGAGATCCCATTCAGAGCGATCTTTAAAACAGACACGGACATGCAGCAGCTTGCCATAGGGCAATACTTCCGGTTTTAAAAAGTTGCGGAAGGGCGCCACCTGGTGGATAATAGCAGTATTGCGGAAAGACGGAAAATCTCGTCATTGGCGGGGAAGCGTTTTCTCTTAATTGACGAGATATCTCGTCAATGGCGGGGAAAGAGTTAAAAGCGTTTTTGTGCTGCTGCGCATTCATGTAGCTGTGATAAGCAAACCCGCGTCGTCGTCCCGTTTAGGCGCATATTACTAATGCGCTCTTTAAATAACAAAAAACATATTGCGCCTCAAAATAGCAATGCGCCAACAATGCGCATGAACACACCTCGTTTTCAGACCAAAACGCCCATGGGCGCAAAAGGGGGCGCAAATGCATTTGCTATTTAAACAACGTGGCGCTAAACGTGAAAATGATCATAAGCCCTCTGACTTAAAATCGCATTGATGCTGAATAAAGTACTCTCTGTGTGAATGATCCTATACACTGCTTTTACATTGAGAAAAGAAACTAATCTAAATATAGATTCACTTTACATCTGGTTTCCCGAATGTCTTGACGGAGCTTCTTATACCAAAACCACCTCTGTGAAACATCAGTTGCCGTTTCTGTGTCTTTCCTTTGATTTTGTTTCTGGATTAGGGTTTCAGTATTTAGCTTCTTGTTTGTACCTGACCCTTGCTGTTTATTTCAGTTCTTAGGAAGACATCCTTCCTAAATGCCATATTTGTGGCTGCTGAATAATGCATGAAGAACAGTTTAGAGGTCTAGAGAGTTTGTACTTGGTGGGAGAGTAATGAGCAAGCCTAGTTTCTAATGGCAGGATTTGGCTTGGCAAGATGTTTTATGTGCTAATTGAATTGCAGATCTAAGGAGCGTTTTGGAGTCATTGGAGTTAACAGAAGTCATGTAGTGTAACTTGTGGCTACAAATACGAGAATAGAAAATTGTCTAAAACATATGGCGCAGTGAGCCGAACTGAAACTTGTGCTTCACATGGCGACCATTAAAGTTTCTCATTGTTTGTCCATTTTCAGTCTAGATCTCAGAACTCGATCTAGAACTTGAACTCTTGTAAACAACTTAAGTCACTTGTTATGGTTTTCTCCTCTATTTGTTTAGTTTTACACACTCAGATCTTCTTTTCATTGTTTTTACCTAGTCACAACATGCCACACTCGCCTCCAGGCTGTCTGTCTATCAGCAAAACCTCGGCTTTGAAGCTTTTCAGTGACCTGCTTACTGGCTCTCAGCTGTGTTTTCAGTGATGTTGATCCTTCATATCGCATTTGATCTGACTTTAGACAGGAGGAGCCTGCTCTTAGAAATATCTTTACGTAATTTGATTGTTGATTTGATCTGTGGTATATACTGTGTAGCAGAACCCTAAATGAAAACTGTAACTTATGTTAAAGTCCATGTAAACAAGAAGTCGCGACCGACTTTACTTCCGTATTGTAATGTATTTCCAGGAGAAATAGCAGGTGCGGCCTTGTGTTTTCCTGTGAATTGATTGGATATATGGTGTTTCATTCAGAAATAAAACTCGCAGCAAACTGACAGTTGGAGGAGGCGGGGTTAACAGATACTCCGCCCATGCTGTGAATCTGACATCATCAGAGAAGGATTGCAGCGAGCGTGCGCAACATTTTCTGATTTTGATTCAAGTTTATG
The DNA here is from genome assembly GCF_030506205.2 of Paramisgurnus dabryanus. NCBI lineage: Eukaryota > Metazoa > Chordata > Actinopteri > Cypriniformes > Cobitidae > Paramisgurnus > Paramisgurnus dabryanus. Next base: position 12,500,162 of record NC_133346.1, read on the forward strand.
AAGGCACATTCATTAAAAAAATATTAATAATAATGACCCATGCGGATAACTTTCTATAATAAACACTGCAATATTTCATAAAAAAACTAAGAATTGTCAGTTTTGATTTCATTGGGAGTAAAAGTTGGATGTAAGAGTGCAGGGAACTGGAATCTAGTAACACGTTTGAATGCTAAATATATTTTAGTAAAATTTTTTATCATATGCAATGTCTTATATTAATAGGAAGCGTATCAGGTTAACATGCGCGTATTTGCCAGGTAGTTGAGCTAGTAGTAGCTGTCTTTACTTATGTAAGTACCTCCTCAAAAAAAAAAAAAAAAACACTGGATGCGGCAATCCATAATACCGCTATTATCCACGAGGTAAAATGTATGCACTCTTTTTGACATTTGGCCGCACTTTATAAAGAAGTGACCCATTTGTGCTTTTCAATTCACTGGATGGAAAAAATATTGCAGTTTTTTCCAGAGTAGTTGAGCTAGTAGTAACTGTCTTTCTTTACTTACGTAAGTACGTCCTCAAAAAAAAAAAAAAAAAAAAACACTGGATGGAAAAGCCAAGATCGCAAACATTTGAACTCTTTCCTCGCCATTGACAAGGTAAAGCTTTCCTGCCAATGATGAGTATTTCCGGCAATCCATAATACTGCCAATATCCACGAGGTGGCTCTTCCGCAATTTATGAAACCTGGAAGTATCACCTAGGGCAAACAGCTGTATATCCGTGTATGTTTTGAGGATCGCTCTGAATCTGACCTCTATTAAAAGTTCTTCACAAATTTAATAATCTAATTATCTTTAATCAACATGATCTCACAAAGTTCCGTGGGATAGTCACCTAATTTTTTGCTCATTTTTCCGTGGCATTCTCACGGATTGGTTACTCAACTGCTTTCTCCTATTTTCAAACCATTGTCGCTTCAGTTTAGGGTTAGATTTGGTGTTTGCATTAGTATGTTAAGTATTGGTTTTGTTGAAATATAATTTGAAGTCATTGTTTTTGTTTTGTTAATTATTATCATATGTATCTGTTCACCTAAATATGAAAGAAACAGCAAGGTAATGGAAGCTATTAGCTGGAATGCATGCCTTTGTTTTCAAAGGGCATATTGACCATTTGTTATCTACTCAAAGGGGGATGATCTGGGATGCGTTTATACAGACCCCATCCTGCCATAATGGTTATCTGATCAAAGGGGGATGATCAGGAATGCGTTTACAGCTGTCCTTTCTTGCCTGACTGTAACCTCTCTTTCATGTTTATATTGTAATCTAAAGGCATTGTTTCCATCTGAAGGGACTGCCCCCTTCGAATGGCTTTAAATGTAATGCATGTATACCCAAAGTCAGACTTGGTTACTGCAGCTCCCCGAGCTCTATGCTCTGATTCCAAGAACGCTTTCTGCAATAAAGACTACTGCTCGAGGAAATCCAAGTCTCCTGGTCTTCGCTAAAAAAGTTTCCAACAGTTTATACAATTTTTTCTGATGTATTCTTTTATATTTTCTAAACTTTAATCAATTGTTGCCTGGTGTTGGGGTTAGAGTTGGGTTTGGGTAGGGATGTCATTTTATGTAAATCTAACCCTAAACCGAAGCGACAATGGTAAGAAAATAGGACAAAACAGTTGAGTAACCAATCCGTGAGAATGCCACGGAAAAGAAAGTCCTTGGCAGGGCCACGCAAATATGCGGAGATCCGTGAGAATGCCACGGAAAAATGAGCAAAAAATTCTGTGACTATGCCACAGAAATTTGTGAGATCAGGTTGCTTTAATTATCAAAATTTGGTGTTTTTGAAAAAACCTACCCATATTTGAGGTGATAAAAAGAGAACTAATGAATGTAGGATGAAACAGGTTTTTTTTTGAAAGCAGAGGGTCTGTTCTTTCATTTGATATTTTGTATGTTTAAATATTTAAAGAACATTTTCTGAAAGTCATTAAACTTTTGTGAAAATTATGAAAAATGCTGGTGCTGGCAACTTTAAAAAAAAAAATGCTGGCGGGGATGTGCATATAAAATATATGCACTCTTTTTGACATTTGACCACAGTTTATGAGGAAGTGACGCATTTATGCTTTTCATTTGGATGGAAACAATGCTAGTGTCTTCAGACACAAGCACACAGCACAAGCTCCATTTAACTAAATCTCAACATAACTATCATTAATCACTAACTAAGTCTTGAACTTTTATCCTCTCGCCCCGAGAAACACATAAAATAACACTTAATTTCAACATTTACTCTCTTCATTCTGCTCCAACGAGAATTATTCATGTAGTCCTGACACTAATGAATTAAGTAAACTTTTATTTTATGAATTTAAATGGATTGCACTCAGTAAAATTAAGATGTGATGGAAAAACATGGAGGAATTTGTCTTGCGTTAGTTCATTTTAATTAAGTAAATTGTAAATCATTTTTTAGTGTTTCTACAGTATGCCAGTGTTGTGAATACGATTAGTAGAGTGAAGCGCTCATGCTTTTATATACGGCTGGTGGATCCAAGTCATTTCACTGGCGGTAGTTTTTTTTTTTATTCTTCACGGGGGCATTTGAAAGTACTTCACTCAGAGAGCTCAAGAGATGAAATCTGCTGTCATTCAGAGACACACAAACATTTTCTCTCTCTCTCTCTCTCTCTCTCTCTGTCTCAGCTGGATGGCTCCCTGCAGACAGCCTTATTTGTTCCAGCAGATCTGTTTTTTCCTCTCCGGCTTGAGTTCAGCTCGCTGTAGGAAGCGAAGGTTGCAGCATGAGGTCAAATGTATCTAGCTGAGGTTAAGGCTTGCACCGATCATAAGGAGTTATTTTCAGCTGTCTCTGTTACAGCAATTTACAGCGGTTTCACAAGCTATTATGTGCTTTATGTGGCTAGATAACATACAGGCATTGCTTTTAGTTCAAACCTGTTTAGATAGATTATATAGTGTCAAGTTTGGGTACTTCACCACCAAAACCATACTGTTCAGTGTATAACAATGCCTGTCTTTCCATAGCATCTCTATTGAAGAGTCAATTGCAAGGCAGCTGTTTGTTTACATGCATGCTGTGTAGGTGCCATGGCATGCGTTTCTTGGTTGAAATGGCTGTTTTGGCAGGACGTTTATTATAACATTCATGTCATAAAGTGTCATTCGTTCAATCGTGTCATTTTTAATGCAAAGATGACATTGTTATGACAATTTGACATTACAAAGACAACACAACTGACCACTTTTTTTTACCAGTGATACAAATTGAATTTGTCATAAAAATGTCATTAAGTGTTAATTTTCTGTCAGATAGTTTATAACAGCGTCATGAATATTTTTCTTGACCTCTACTACAGTGGTACAAATATAATTTGTCATGAAAATGTCATTAAGTGTTAATACTCTGTTAAATAGTTTTATAACAGCATCATCAATATTCTTCAGTTCATAATTTTTTTTTAAAGTTTCCTCCAGGTGCTTAAGAAATTAATCCAATCATCCAATAATAATAATTATTATTATTATAATAAAAATGTATACAATTATATTTTATTGCATTTGGAGACAGATTCACCTAAACTTAAATAAAAAATGTACAATTATGGGTTAAGCCATCCAGCGTTGGGTCCATATCACTGGAAAAACGAATTCAATTAATTCACTTTTTTTTTCTATGTCAAAAAATTTCTAGACCCTCTGTGTGAGGAGTTTTGTTAGTTGTAATTTTTTATGTATTGTGCACATATAAGTTAAGTATAATATTTTGAATTATCTGTTGCATTTTGTTAAGGTATTTAAAATTATTAGTATTAGTATTAACACTTAATGACATTTAAATGATTGTTTAATATAATCTTAACCCATAAAGCTAAATAGTTTCTTAAGTTTGATAATTATTCTGCCATGTCATGTTTATGACAGATTTATTGCAAGTTATGATGTATTGGTTTATGAAAAGTTGTCATAACAAAGACATCTCAAACAATGTCATCTTTGCATTAAAAATGACATAATTGAACAAATGACAATAAATGACAGTTGTCATAAACGTACATAGAATGTTCTTCATGTTTATGACACATGTCATGTCAAGTAAAGTGTTACAGAGTTTTCATATTTCAACTATACCTTTATATAGCCAATAAGATCTTTTGGTTTCTATCAAGAAAATTATTTTAATCTTAATTTTTATTTTCTTGCTCTCTATTTAATGACTGACTGCTTGTATGATTATTAGAGCCATGAAATGTGAGGTAATTCATCAAATTAATCACATATCAATATTTGCTACAAAATACTTAGCAGTGCAGTGCAGTTCTAAATAAACATGTTAATTTGTCAGTAATAATTTTTTATTAGCTAAACATAAGGCAATATTTTTTTTTCCAGAGGAGTGTGTTACTGGGTCATATACTGCGTTCCAGAGAACTCGGATTTAGGATATTTACCGCCTCAACCCGGACATAATCTCTTGTGATGTTACTAAACAAAAAATATTTTAATGTTAGCAAATCTTTAGTAACACTAATGTTTTAATATTATTAAATCCAGACATTATTTCTAAATCTGAGTTGTCTGGATAGTTCTTATAATAGTTCTTGCTTTGGTAGTAGAGTTAGTTCTTCATCAGTTTATCATCATCATGTAATAAAATTAAACTGTTTGTTTAACTCTCAAGTGTGTACAAAGAGATCTGGGAGTATTTAACAAACCAATCTACGCACACGAGACCATAATGAAATCTTTTTCTCACCCACTCCATTTCCAGTTTGACAGTGATGGATTTACTGGGAGGTGTTTATAGGCTCGTACTTAATGTTAAGAGACACATTAAGGAGCTTTAAGCTGTAACAACAGACCAATTAAATCAGCGTTGCCACATAGACAGACCAAACCAGTATACTATTGCAAGATATATTAACCAGTACATTATTTGTAAAGCTACTTTTGTACAGGAATAAAAACAACATTTGCATGCTTTGAAAATATTCAAATAGTTTTTTGTTGTAGTTTAGGCCTGCATTTGACTTTTAGTGAACCATAAAGACAAGGTAAAGATGTTTAAAGTCAGTTTTTTGTTGTGAGTTGGCACTTAAACTTTTTATTATTTACATTACACACCACTACATTTTATTCCAACTCATTCAATATTTACATCTGTCAAATGTAAATGAATGCCCATTTTCACATCCGAGTGCATCAAGTCTACATACTGTATTTGTGTGATCCTTTTAATGTTTATTTAATAAATGTCTGACCATCTCTCATGCCCTCCCTCAGTTTTGATGGATCTGTAGTCAGTGTGGGATTCGGAAAATGATTCATGATAATGGTTATGAATCAGCCGCTTGGCCTGCTGCCTATCCAAGCTGACACCTGTGGGCATAATCGGCCTTGTTTGTATCATTAATCAATACACTTTTATATGACTTATGAATAAACTCATTTGTAATTGCAGACTGCTGTCTATTTGCAAACCAATAGACTCTTGATACTGTAAGTATAAATCCTCGGTTATTGTGTGAAAGCTTTTTTCATAGTCGTATAATTAAAGCTTTGCTGGTCACTGCAATTACTGAACGTTAATTCAACATGGTTGACTTCGTAGTGTAGCTTTCAGTCTTAAGTGTTTAGATTATGCTGCCATTATGATGTAATCTTGTGAAAGACTCATCTTTTTGTTTAGTTTTTTTATGCAGTTCTCTCTCGCTGTGTATTTTTGACATGCTATATATTAAACATTGTCACTCTTTGTCGTTACGGTAAGTTATTGTAAATTAAATTGTGGGTGTAATATTTTACGGGTGGCTAATTCGTATTAATTCGTACGACCACATTTGTACATTTTTGTACGGTTTGCATTGCTCCCTGCGATGTTGGGGTTAGGGGGTTTCGTTATTGTTTTTTATGATAATCCTATGTTTTGACTCACTTCCTACGAATTCATATGAATTACCCATTTCGTAAAACATGTACGAATTTTCGTTAGATCAGGCTGTTTTGTTTAAGTCTGGTTGTTTTCTTTACACATCGCTTGTTTGTCTAAACATTGATAATTTTCAATGCATACTCTTCCCGAATTTTTTTTTACCTACCGTGTTATTGTAACTACAGTTAAATGGGGCATTCCTACTCGCAGTCACGTACAGCACAGACTCCCTTGGCTTCTTGCTGTAGTTAAACGCTACTGAAGTGTGTTCAGTGTACATTATGTCACAATATCACGCTTCCTGGTTGGCGTGACATGAAAATGGTGCCGGGAAAGCGTGAGGTGTCAGCGGGCGAGAGAGAGAGCCTGCAGCTGTGCTGAGATCAGATGCTAACCGTACAGATGACAGCACAAGCTGTTATTAAGTATCGAGTATAAAAGTCTTTACCGTCGTGAGGGGAGGATCAGCAGCCGGTGACAAATGTGTTCAGAGACACACATACACAAACAGCATTAACCAACACCTTAAATCCACCCTGACATGATTCAAAAGAGAAGTTCTGCAGATTTAGAGAATCGGCTTGGGCTTTGATATTTATGAAATATTAACTGTGGTAGAAACATCAGGTGAAGGCTGCATGTAGGCCAGGTAAAAGTGTTTAAAGTGTGTATTATGGATGAGAAAATGTGTCTTTAATTTTGAATGGATTTTTCAGAAATATTTCAAGACTAGAACTAAAGCATTTTGCATTATAAAGCAAAGTATAAAACCTGTTGAGATTTATTTGAAGAAATATTCATTTATATTTATGTATGCCGCATTTATCCATAGCGGTTTACAGCGGGCTTTTACAATTCCTCTTGAGCTTTTCATACATTCAAAATATACATTATTTATAAGTATGTGTGTTCTCTGGGAATCAAATCCGTGACCTTTGAGATGCTAACACAATGCTGTACAAATTCACTTACAGAAATACTCATGTAGAACAAGCACACTTAAAACGAACAATTAAAAAATGACTGCATTTACGTGGACAGGAGTATATTTAATTATTGACCTTAGGCTGAATAAGACAATAATATATTTAAGGTGTTTACATGAGTTGCTTTTAGAGTAGTCCTGTCATGTTCCTGTTTTACATGTTAAAGGCGGGGTGCATGATCACTGAAAGCCAATGTTGATATCTTAAATCACCTAAACAAACACGCCCCTACCCCAATAGAACCTGGACCTTCTTTTGATAGACCCACCCCACACATACGCAATGATGGTTAGTAGACATGGCCCTTACTGCTGATTGGCTACAAGTGTGTTTTGGTACTCGGCCTGACTCCCTTTTCCAAAGTGTTTTTCAAAAATCATTTTAATCGATTAATGTCATGTCTTTACGTCACCATGCAATGCTGGCCGACGTTCCCTTCCCTGTACTTGGAATTAATGGCCGATGCCAGACTTGTGTGCTGCGTATGGAATGTGGATGTTAGGCTTACTAGCATTATATTTATGAAAAAATAGATTTTCTTAATTTCAAAACTTTACATTTTCTCTGGACTCAATGCTAAATACATTTCTGACCGTTGGAACGACCCCCCCCCCTAAAATATTGCATACATGACGATTTATATGGTGATTTTATTTCCGTTTTATTCCCTACATTGACGCTGGTGCATTAAAGGAATAGTCCATTTTCTTAAAATAAAAATCCAGATAATTTACTCACCACCATGTCATCCAAAATGTTGATGTCTTTCTTTGTTTAGTCGAGAAGAAATTATGTTTTTTGAGGAAAACATTGCAGGATTTTTCTCATTTTAATGGACTTTAATAGAGCCCAACTTTTAATACTTAACTCAACACTTAACAGTTTTTTTCAACGGAGTTTCAAAGGACTATAAACGATCCCAAACGAGGCATAAGGGTCTTATCTAGCGAAACGATTGTCATTTCTGACAAGAAAAATAAAAAATATGTTCTTTTATACCACAACTTTTCGTCTAGGTCCGGTCCAGCGCGACCTAACGTGAATGCGTAGTGATGTAGGGAGGTCACGTGTTACATATATAAAACGCACATTTGCGGACCATTGTAAACAATAAACTGACACAAAGACATTAATTAGTATCATTCCACATACAACAACGTAGGAACGGTCCTCTTTCAACACACTTGTAAACACTGGGGCGGAGTTTCGCGTTCGTCCTCTGTGACGTCATGACGTATTGCGTGGGGTCACGCTGACGCATCACGACCGGATCTAGACGAGAAGTTGTGGTTTAAAAGTGCATATTTTGACAAAAAAATGACAATCGTTTCACTAGATAAGACCCTTATGCCTCGTTTGGGATCGTTAAGAGTCCTTTGAAACTCCGTTGAACAAACTGTTAAGTGTTGAGTTAACTATTAAATGTTGGGCTCTATTAAAGTCCATTCAAATGAGAAAAATCCTGGAATTTTTTCCTCAAAAAACATAATTTCTTCTCGACTAAACAAAGAAAGACATCAACATTTTGGATGACATGGTTGTGAGTAAATTATCTGGATTTTTCTTTTAAGAAAATGGAATATTCCTTTAAAGTGGAGGGGCTCTCCTGTTTCAAGATGGCGGCTCCATTTGATGCGTTCGTTCCAATGAACTGCCATAGCCAAGGCGACATCTAGATATCTATGTAAAGAGTCACCTGAAAACTACAAGTAGGCAAGGTTTTGTCAAAGTTGGAGCTAAAATCTGCAGGCGTTCGGCACTCCAGGACCGACGTTGCCTAACACTGCAATTAGATATTAGGTTTAAAAATAAGGCCAGTATTTGGACCCTGGTTGTCAAAGTGGGGGACCATTGTTAATGTGATGAACTTTGGTTGCTCTGCTAGTACACCTGTGTAAACTTGACCTGATACATCTTTCAAATAACCTTGGGATGATTTGACTAAATGTAATTGCTAAGAAAATACGCTCTAAACATACTGGGTTATTTTCTATTTTTGATGCATTGGTCAAAAATGGACAAACTCAACTGTTGGGTTATAAATTAACATATGCTGGGTTCTTTTAACACATGGTTGGATTAAATTGAATTTAACCCTACAGTTTGTCCCTTTTTGCCCCCAACTAGTGTATGGATTGAAAATTAAAAAAAAAAATTAGAGTACAGGTCAAGAAAAAAGCTTTTTCAAGGTACATTTCAATAATGGTTTAAGTGTCCAAATGTCTTTTTATGTCTGCTTCCCTGTAGCTGGAAACAATAAGTGATTGATTATTGAGTGACTAAAAGACACAACTGAACAATATGTGTCCATGTGTTTGGTGCACTGTATATTTTAGCCAGAGGGATTGTGATCTAAAACTACATTTTTGTCCATTTGGAGACGCTTGAAATGTGTGACAAGCCAAATAACAAAGAACCAGATTACATTTAAAGTCTTCTTTGGCTTGAGTGCATTTCTCACAGCTAATATATACACCCACACACTGTTTAGTTTGACTGGAGTAAGTGTTGAAGGACTAAGTATGTGAGTGTGAAGTTTGCATTTCTAATTTAATGGTTTGTGTCTTGTGTCAACACAAAACATCTCTCTTTCTCTCTCTCTCTCTCTGCAACAAATGTGATCCATCTCAGGTCTATCCTGTGTTATCTTTATGATACATGTTCTAATAGATATAATTGATTTCTTCCATGGACCTCTGCAGGTCTCTCCCCAACCAAAGATGTTATAAATGTGAACCAATTGAAGCGTTGAATCCCATGCAGAGACAGGAGCACGTCTGGCACGGCCTGTGCACGTAAGACTGTTCAGCCTCTGGCATCTGTGTTCTGGGAATAGCTCTGATCATCATGCTGGTCTGCAGTAAATGAGAGTGGCACTGCGGTTTGCTGGGCGGTTCCTAATGCTGATATCTCCTGGGGCGTGTAATATGATAAGACGGTTTATTCTCTTTTTTCGGTCTTTCTCATGCTATCGTATATGGATGCTTTATTTAACTTGAGTATGTGTCTGTGCTCTTATGTTCGCACCTGATTTAACTGCTCATTTGCACTTGTGGTAATGAGTCTTCGTGTCACAGAGGAAACGCTGAATCAGATTCAGGTTTCCTTGGGATGGAGATAATCTGTGGCACCTTTGTGTTGACAGTTTATTGATTTATGAGCTCTGCCTTTTAACTGAATCTGCACACATTTTATGCTATCAGTGATGATTGAACATTTGCAGTATTTTGTGGACTGGATTTGAAACAAGTTAAATAGTTATGCTAGTTAATGCTATAACTTGCTACAATATTATTATGCATGACCCTTTCTAATAAGGTAGTAATAGATCATTTCATTCTGGGGACAAATCCTTAGGTTGTACATGGACATGTTAAACCGTCTCTGCATAATCTTTGCACTTAATTAAGCCACATAACTATGTAGATATCAGAGAACAATTTAACTCAATGCTGGAAACTTTCCATGGGCATTAATGGAAATATATGTGAATAAACGGGAAGTAATGTGAATAAACTGGGAATTTATATGACATGAAAACTTAAATGTAGTAAAAAAAAAAAAAATCTGTTGAATTTCTACCCTGCGCATTCTACAGTCACATGCACATATATAATAATGTCAAAATGTCCATCTTTGCATGTAAAAAATACATACATTTGTTTAAAACTTGTTCATATTAGAATGATTTCCGAAGGCCACCAGGCTTGATGAGCATAAGTATCACAATTCTTCAAAATTTGTATTACCTTCCATGCATGTCTGCTTATGTTTATTTATATTTGTATATGATACATTGTATATAAATTTCCCAAAATTTTCAAATAATAAAGTTTCCAATTTGGAATATTTCCAAAATTCCCCAGGATTTGTTCTCACAGAAAGTTTTAGGAAATTTACCCAAAACTTTCTGCCCCTTTGCAATGCTACACTCTAAGAAAGATTTGTTAATTTAAAAAAAAACTTTTAACACATTATGTGTAATTTTGTGTTGATTTTGTGTTAAAATAAAATGTGTTGCCTCTATAAAATATGGATTCTGTGACAACTTATTTAGTGTGTTGTCCCTAAACTAACTACTGTAATGTGCGTCAAGCGTGAGTGATTTTAATGTTAAGTCAATGTGAAGATGCGTTGACGCGCGTCCGGAGGTCTCGCAGCGGGAATGAGGCGTTTAGCGTGGCAGACGCGATTCCGCTTCATTCGCAATCTATATTGCCCAAATCGCGTGAATTGAGCATCTGGAGCGGTACGCGGGAATGGTGCTTTTTGTGCATTTTGCGTTTCACGTGAATTTGCGTCTGACGCCCGAGTAATTTTTTTTACTTTGGCGGATTTTTGCGCCGGGTTAACCAATCAGGAGCCTGCTTGCTGCTGTGGCGGTAGCCTCGCCCGAAGTCACTCATTCAACATGGAGGAACAATTGATATTGTCCGTAAGCAGTCACCCGGAGCTATACGACACAAGTTCTTATTTCTATAGAGACAGGAATAAAAAGGACCTCGCTTGGAAGAGTGTCAGTGAGGACATTGGGCGACCTGGTAAGCAGTAAATACACATTTCACTTTTGAGTCACGTGGCATTTATCGACCCGCGGCATTCCCGCCATTTTTTAAACGATTTTCCCCCTATAGTTAGTTGACCAAAAACAAACTAGTAACTCTCTCAATGAATGCACGATCAACATCAGCCATCTTGCAAACAGACAACCGCATAGCACTTGCCCCTCCCACAAGAAGCACATTTCGCCTCTGACCCGCGTCAAATGATTGCTTTTCCACGTGTCTACTTCGCTCTAAACACGCAAATGCATTCAAAATGTTCAAGCGGCAAACTAGACGCGGTAGACGTGACGTGACGTCTCTACCGCGGCTGGTGTAAACGCAGCATTCGAGTGTGAATTTAACATATTATTTAAATGCATTATTTTGCACCTTTAAGTAAAGACATTATTTGGGTTAACAGTGCAGTAAATAATTTGATGCCATTAGGTGATTTGTGGTCAACACGTATTAAAAGTATTTGGTAGGAATGCCTTCCTCATATTATTATCCAAAAATATAGCCTCCCTTAAACTTATCCTATTGGTTGTTGCTGTGTTAAGCAGCTTTACATTTGTATGTTACATTTTTGCATGTGCAGATTCTTTATTCAAAGTGACTTGCATTCAAAGTATACATTTTATCAGTATGTGTGTCCCCTGACAATGTGTTCCCTGGCATATAGCTTACTTTTAGTTGTCTTAGCATTGCAAGCTGGGATAGGTAATTTAATATTGAAATTAAATTACACAAATGCATATTCAAAGAAATAAAGAATAACATCAACATGCAGTGTATAAACTGTGGTGAGACATTTCCTACCCGCTGTGATTTTACACACTGAAATGTTGTTGTTCGCCACTTTGGCTCTAATATGCAATGCAATTAAATGATCAGTATGGAGACTGTTCCCAGATCATTGAGCAGCTTCTCACTGGAGTGCAGACTACACAGTGTGGTTTTATACAGCAGTGATTTGGCAGCTGGTGTAAACAGAGTGGGAAAATGCTTTCCTGTCAACAGCCTATCAGCTGCAAGCCTGCATCCTTCTTCTCCCAAGGGCCCTGGACCATAGCACAGAGATTCTTTCTCACAAATGTAGACGTACTGCGGGAAACCACTGGCTCAAATGCATTTGTCGTGCTCAGATGTGCAATCAGTCAGTGTTTTTGATTGATAAATGTGTTTACTAACTGGTGTTACTCTGGATTTGTACAGGATTGCACATTATATAGTTTCTGAAACAAGTGGAAGATGGTTTGAGAGATAATTTGTACAATACTATTCAACAGTTGTTTAACTCTATTGTGAGCTGAATTAAAGGCAAATGGTGGTCCAACACCTTATTTATACGGTATAAGAGATATCAGCAATTTCATTGGTGTTCACATTATTTTGTTCACCCCTTGTATGTAGCTTCCCAGTGTCTTCCCATGTTTTATACCGTCTCTCCCCCTCCCCATTATTTCGCACCCAGAGGGACCAATATGACATAGAGCAATGCATAATATTACTGCTCTCTTCTAATGCCTCTCTTTTGAACGTGAGCAGCGGATGAGAGGAGAACGGGTGGAGAAGAAGGTGGAGAGGAAATGACAGTCTTTCCGTGCTGGATAAGGCTGCTCTGCCGGTTCAGGCCCAGATGTGATTAGAGAGCTGAAAGCTGTCCCTGCCGCTGCTGAATAATTGAACATCTCCATTTCCAGGTGTAATTTTTACCTCTGTGAAAGTGGGGAACCCAGGGAAGGATTTGACACGACTTTGATGTATTGTTTCAGAAGGATAAAAGGGGAACGTTTTGCAGCTTTTAGGTTACAGACGGGGCACGGGATTCAATTTTATGCCTAGCAGGTTTGGAATTTTTTAATTAATTTACCAAGATTATTTCTGAAGGACCGCATTATAGGGAGAGATGCTACGATCGGAGAATACAAAGCGGCGTGTTTTGCTAAATCCTAATTGATGAAGCGTTTAGCATCGGAGATGTACTCAACGGCCCGCTGGCTGAGGATTCGCTTTTTTAAATCAGGTTTTGTTGGTAGTGTCGTTAAAAACGCAGCCTTCGTCTAAACCTCAACCATGGCATAATCCCTGAGTGCGTCCGTACATTTAAGAAGAGCTTAATCCCAGCCTTAAAAGTGCATTTATTTGAGAATGTAAGAGGGTTTAGCAGCAATATGGTGGCTGTTACTGTGTGCCATTTTTTAAAATTTACAGTAGTGCACACACAAGACTGTTATAATGAAGGTGATCGGACCTGTTTCATTGTCATTATAAACAATGTTGGTTCTGTATTGTGATATTATGCTTTTATTGATTTAGTCTGTACTAATACAGTACTAATACAAATACAGTATGTTTAATATTCCACATATCTTAGGTATAGGGGTGACACAATGGCCCAGGGATAGCACAGTTGCGGTCACCGGTTCGAGCCCTGGTTGGGTCGGGGGTCTTTATGTGTTGAATTAGCTTGTTTCATGTTAAATGCGTGAGGCATTAGCTGAAAAAAGCTTGATCTGAAAAATTATCCCAGTTCTAACTTCCTACTATCATACTATCTTTATTGTTGTAGTTGTGGTGTGAACTCTGCTATTTCTTAACTCTTTACCCACCAGCGTTTAAAAAAAAAAGTTGCCATCATTTTTTATGATGTTCACTGAAGTGTAATGCCTTCCAGAGAACTTCTTCTAGAAATATATAAACATACAATATAGCAAATTAAATAACAGACCCCCAAAAATCCAAAACCTTTCTTTAATTGTTCCTTTTATCACCTCTCAAATATAGGTAGGTTTCTTCAAAAATGCCAAATTTTGAGCAAAAAGCTAGATAACTACATTTTTACTGTTTTGGAATCAGTGGATGCTTAAGTGATTTATAAGTTGGGTAATAGCGCCACCTAGTGGATAATAGCAGAAATATAGATTGCCGTAAACCTTGTCAGGGAAGCGTTATTGGCAGGGATGTGTTTTCTCTTAATTGACGAGATAATTTGTCAATGGCGGGGAAAGAGTTAAATTAAGAGCGATTTTTAAAATGTTTTATTTATCCACCTAATTTTTGAAATGTGGAAGTAAGTATTGTGACGTATTTCCCTTCTTTGTGCGAGATATCTTTTTAAATAGCCAGCCGGTAGAAAACAGTAAAGTGGGAGCACGCATAAAACATGATTTAAACGGTTATGGTAAATATTTAATACACCTGCCATGTATTAACCAGTGTGAGGATGAAATGAAGAAGTGGCCTGAAATATCATATGAAGATATATTCAATTATTTTGGGTCTTTAATGCGCAAATGTATACAATTATCTTTACAATGGGAAAGTCAGTTGAGTGTTTGTACATGGAATAGACCAAGACTTTGTGTTTTTAACCTTTTCAGGCAATGGTTTAAAATGTCACAACTGGTCGTCTGGTGTGATTTTTTTTCAAACGGCAATTTTTAATTGACTTGTTTAAGTTTTTATGGCGATACATCAAGCTTCATGCGGTCTGACAGTCAGCATTGTAAGTTATTTGAACAAACCGTAATAAACATATTAAACTACTATTGTATTTAGTATTGTTTTCGTTTTATGAAAATTTTATTACATCGCTTCTTACGCACTAGGTGGAGACATGAGCTTATAAAATGATTTGCTTGTTTTAAAATGATTAGCTTATTTAAAAATTATTTGCTTTTTCATTTAAAAGTACCCGCAAACACGTTAAGTAATAATACTTAATACGTTTTTGTAATAATATATAGTAGCAGAATAAACTAACCAGCTAACTCAGCATATTTTTATCAGCATACTATTAGTTGTTTTAAGCAATTATTGTAATTTATTGTTTACTGGCAGTGTCTATGAAAGGTTTTACTGGATGGATGTGTGGATACAGATCATGAGTGCACATGCGCAACATACACATTCAGTTTTTTGTGCTTGTATATGTGGCGCACAAATGTTTTGTAGAGATTTACTGCATTTGTACCTAAGCTATTATGGCAACCCCTGCACATATTATGCCGGTCTTCTTGGATTTCATAATAAACATTAAAAAGCCAGTTAAAATGGCACACTCGTGTCCCTCGCAATACAACTTCCCTTAGCTTTGGTGCTCACTGGAAATCTTACACAAAGGAGCTCAAAGATGGCGGTGCCCACTTTTAGGTGGAAAGTTATAATTTTATTGTTATCATACTTGATGTGAAATAGGTCTTTTGTCTTCGGTAAATCTTTGAGCAGTGGAATGTTAACGGCCCATATTTTATAAAAGTATTACTTTCTAGTCTCTGCTTGTCAAATTTTGTTTGTGTGTGAGAGAGAATTCTGCCTGTGCGTGTGTGTGTGTGTGTGTGTGTGTGTGTGTGTGTGTGTGTGTGTAGTTTGAGGACAGGCTGGCAATAAAGCCCCTCACCATGTTCTGTTTTGGCACTGAGTCAAACTAGAGACGCCACCTGTCACATCATCTCATGCTTCTGTCTCTTTATTATTCATTACCACTAATTAACAACATTCCTTACTGCTGGAAACATCCACACACACACACACTAATGTAATGCATATAAAAATATTTACAGGGGGGAGAACTGGAACATTGTGAGACATTCCCTAAGTCCGAAACCGAATACTGTGACAGTACCTACTCAATTAGATGAAGTACCCACTCATCGACCGTTAAAACGGTATGTTATACGTAAGGGATAATGTAGAGGCAGCCAGTAGTTATCGGGGAAATAAGCCCCGACAGTGTGATCAGGACCCGATGCGAAGCGGAGGGTCTTGTATCACACTGAAGGGGCTTATTTCCCGATAACTACCGGCTGCCTCTACATTATCCCGCTTATTACACGGCTACTTGTCACATAAGAAAAAAAACGGACATGAATATGAATTTGAAACATTTTATTGGCATATTTGTTTTAAATTAACATTTTTATCCTTCCGCAAAACTTTGCACAGATGCATAATATGATCGTAATACCTTATTAAGATCCTCTGCTTCATACTTGTCTGTCTCCATTTTTTCTCTTTTAACCAGTCTTTGAGAAGTTTTAATGCCCATTCTGTATTTTTTGTGTGTTGGCTTCGTAGCTGTCATGCTCTATTTTGTCAAGTTCAGTCTCAGTAAGCTGTCTGTGTCTTGTCGTGGTTGTCCAGTGTTTGTCACAAGATGTCGCCAAACAGGAATCTTTATTGATCTTTATTGGCGCGGAGCGATTTTACTCGTACAAGTAGTACCGGCTATGCGTTATTACTTTGGAGCGGTTATTATTTGAAAAGAACGAACCTGCAAATGTCTCAACTGACCAATCAGAATCAAGCATTCCAGAGAGCCGTGTAATAATGAAGTATAAATGTGTGTGTGTGTTGGTAGCCGCCATGATGATTCTTCACGTTAAATACATCGTCGTCATAAAAGGTGAGCTATTAACTTGGGGGCTGTTAGACAAGCACATTTGATAATTTCTCTCCTTAATCTTTGTGGGGTTACTCCTTTTCTGGGGGCTCAAGGGATAATCCATCGAATGCACACTTTTTGTCTGACATACTACTCGCCTCACCTACTAAGTATATAGTATAAAAGTAGGCGATTTCAGATGCAGCAACTGTCTTTGTTGTGTACATGCCTCTAAAGTTTTTCAGTTTGTACGAATGTGCATTTATTTAATTTGAAATGGACATGACAGCATTTACATTTATCCATTTAGCAGAAACGTTTAGTAGTGTGTTCCCTGGGAATTTTGCACAACTAATGCAATCCTCTACCGACTAAACAACAATAACAATACATCAGATAGCACATAAATAAATCAAGAGCAATGGGGCAAAGAGCAGTAACATGCCGGCACATTTAAAGTCATTTGGAAGACTGTGCTGTTCTGTATTCAGAAATAAATAGCTAATCCCAGGTCTCAACTACAATTAGGTTAAAGACTTTACTTAGTCCTCCCTAAGGCAATTACTTCTTAGGTAAGCTCAGGTAATTGATTTGGATGCGAGTAAGAAACTCTTTTATGGACTAAATGTTTTGGGCATAAAATCTCTTTATCTGTAGAAATATTGCTGTATATCTATTTGTTTAGATTTTGAAATACTTTACTAAAGATCGGTTGTACAGAAAATGGCAATTTATGTCTTTTCAAAAGGAATGATGCTTTCACACCCTATCTCCTGGAGGACATCCAGCAGCCAGCCAATCAGATTGGAGCGGTGCAATGAAACATTCGTATGTGTGTGTGTGTGTGTGTGTTTGTGTGTGTGTGTGTGCAAAATGAATCAGACGGTCAGGACCATGGACTGTAAAAGCGAAAATGAAGTCTTGTGATGGGTTTTTGAGACTAGTGCGGTGGTTATGATTGATTTGATGAAAGAACATGCATCATATGATGTATGTTCAGAGTCCCTTTGAAATCATGTCTCATAAACTGTAAGGGTTTCACTCTTTTGATTTGTAATCATTTACAGGACTTGGGTATGAAAACGTATGGGTTTAATACAATCCTTTTTAAGTTCCTAGTGTGTAGTAGTGTACGCCAACACTCCACACTGACTTTCAAGTACGCGACGCTATGTTTTCAAGCGCTTGCGCATCTTTAAAGTTGACATTGGGAATGTCAAACCTACCAAAGCCGGAGCCTGAAAGCAAAAAAGCATCGAATGTGTTTCTTGTCATCCTTCATTCTTTCATCTGGCCTGTCGAGAGCTGCTTTGCAAGGGAAATGCAGCTGGCTTGGCAGACAGATCTGTACCGCCTAATCAGGGTGCCGGCTGCTGAAACTCATTAGATTGCTCGCAGCCTGGCATCGCAGAGAGGTTGTACACAGTCACAGCCATTATAAATATTTCTATCTCGCACCTCAAAACAGCATAGCATGGCGGAAAGCGAGTATGCACGCATGCACGTGCGCTACCTCATCCTTTAACGTAACATCCACATTGGTGCATTTTTGAGCGGGATGGTGGTTGTGATGTTAAATGATTCACAGAAACACTTGTGCGCACACCAGAAGATTTTTTTTCTGGGAGCGCGTGATTACGCCGTCACCCTAAAGGGAGCGAATTGCCCACTCATGGCTCCATGCCTGCAATTGATTTATGAGTTTTACTGAAGTGCATTTAGTTGAGGCATCTTAAAAAAGATTGAGTGCATCTAACAGATTGACTTGTCTTGCAGTTTACTCTCACAGAAATGGCTCCGCTGTGCTGAGAATTCTGATTATGGTTCTTTCTTTTTTCTCGTCTCTGAGAAAATGTAGTTTCAGCATTGTTTCCTGTGAATGAGCCACTAAAATAGGTTTATCTATGAGAAGAGAGGGTTTCTACAAGGTTAGGGAGTAGAGAATGGATTACACCGATGCAAGGGCCTGAAATTCCTCTATGCCTTTGCTAAGATGAGTAGTGAGAGGTGTCGAGTTTTACGTTGCTGTTTGTGTCGGTGTGATTGCGTATATATATTTAATTCTATGGATGTCAGTTTGTTTTGGTTAAGGTGTGGCTCATGAATATTAATAAGGTGCATTTCCAGCATTTTCAGTCAAAAATTTAAATATAATTTATTAGAGAATGTATTTATAAAATATATGTGACCTTGGACCACAAAAGCAATTATAAGGGTCATATATTGTACTCGGTTAGCTTGCCATTGATGTTTAGTTTGTTAGGAAATGACAATATTTGACTGAGATACAGCTATTTGAAAATCTGGAATCTAAGGGTGCAAATAAACTCAAATATTACTAATGATAAATACATTTTTGATATATTTACGGTAGGAAATTTACAAAATATCTTCATGGCACATGATCTTTACTTAAAGGGGTCACAATAATTTTTTAAGATGTCTTTGGTGTCCCCAGAGTACGTATGTGAAGTTTTAGCTCAAAATACCATATAGATAATTTATTATAACATGTTTAAATTGATACTTTGGAGGTGTGTGCAAAAATGTGCCGTTTTGGGTGTGTCTTTTAAAATGCAAATAAGCTGATGAAATTCAAACACTGATCGCAATGATGGTGGTTTGTTGCAATTGAAACTCAATTATGCTGTGAATATTTTTTTTCTATCTGTTTCTCTCTGCACTAAATGGCTGTGCCATGGTTGGATAGTGCAGATTATAGGGCGGTATTATTATAATAGGATCTCCTTATGACATCATAAGGAGAGCCAAATTTAAATTTTTCACGTGTTTGCACAGAATGGTTTACCAAAACTAAGTTACTGGGTTGATCTTTTTCACATTTTCTAGGTTGATAGAAGCACTGGGGATCCAATTAGCACTTAAACATAGAAAAAAGCCAGATTTTAATGCCATGGCCCCTTTAATATGATTTTGGCATAAGATAATTCAGATATTCAGATAAATATTGACCCATACAAAGTTGGCTATTGCTACAAATATACCCGTGCGACATTTGACTGGTTTTGTGGTCCAGGGGTCAAATATATGAAACCATTTGGTTATGTTGTCATAAACGTCTAATGATAAAGTCCAGATATGAGAAAAACATCAGTTTTTTGCATGTGTTTAATGTTTTTGATAAGGGAAACGTGTAATGAATGTGACAAGAAAAAGCTACATTTTTTTGGAAGAAAACCTACTTTGTAGGAATTCTGTGAATAAAAGTGCACAAACCGTCCAAAACCAATAATACTCATCATATGAGAGGGCTATTCAATGAATAAATAATATTTATTTGAATTTCCATGTGCGCATTAGTAGGGTAAACAGTGTTATGGATGGGCGGTGACGAAAATTGCGTCATGCGCACTGTAAGCGGACCCTCGCTCACACGTAAAAAATTAACAATACTTCGGCCTTGTCTTGCATAAAAATGTTAATATTGAAAAAAATCACCATTAAAGTATGTACTTATTTTACATATTATATATTAGTGTTGATATAAATAATTTTATAATATATTAAAGGTGCAGTGTGTAGATTTTAGCGGCATCTAGCAGTGAGATTGTGAATTTTAACCAACTGCTCCGTCTACCGTCACCAAAACGCATAGAGAAGCTACGGTAGCCGCCACAGGACAAACATGTTGTTGTCTAAGACAAAATACAGTAGTGCCATTTAGAGCTACTGTAGAAACATGGCGGCACAAAATGGCGACTTCCGTTTAAGAGGACCCACGGTGTATGTAGAGAAAAATGTCTCAGTCTAAGGTAATAAACACATAAAGGTTCATTATTTAAGGTCTTTACACACCACTGATTATATAGTTATGTATATTAAATTGCATTTCTGTCAAGAGATCCTTCTAAAAGTTACACAATGCACCTTTAATGGTAGAAATATCTCCATGGAAAATGACCATAAAAAATCTATCTTTTTGACTTATACAATGTATTGTTGGGAATCGGGATTGCTACAAATATACCCATGTGGTCACATTTGATGAGTATGTGTGTTCTGTAGGCATCTTACAGGAACAGATTACGCCTGAACTATATTTTATAAGACTATAATAACACACCTGACCACAAAGAAAGTGTTTGCCATGCAAACCAATGTAAATGCATGCAGATTTGTATTCACTGTGCTGCTAAATCGTTTGGTTTACATGCAAAGTTGTAGGTTTTTTATTTATTTCTAGTGTGCAAAATTATCTTTCCACATCTGTTGGCTGAGTGACACAGTTAGTTTTAACCATAATAAAGTTCACATTTACGCTGCTATCATCCGGTGAACCCCAGGGCTCTCCTAAACGCACCTTTTAGCATCTGTAATTGTTATTGATGTATGAATTGAGCGTGCTCCTAAATCACCGTTTGGATGTCGCTAGGCAAACGGCTGAGTTATGTGCGAGTTAGCGGCCATCTGCTTTAATGATGCGTTGTTTGCAAAGTGCACAGTGCCGGCCTGCCACCGCAGCCCTGATAAATGGAGACACCCCGAGCGTGTGAAGTTCAGGTCGACTCGTGCCTCTAATCTGCGTAATCTGAAGCCTTGCAGGGTTAAAGAGCCGGGGCTGTCAGCTCAATAGCATCGGCGTAAACACCCTAACAGCTAATATTGAGGTCTGTGCTGCTCAAGTTATTTTCACAGTAGCCAAAATGTTCTGAGCATATTTTTTTGAACATTTTGCGGTTTAAAATGAAGTTCATTCATCACTGGAATATGGTATTATGTTTAGCTTGGGGATTCAGGAAAACAGCCAAACCCGTATCCTCTATTGTTGATTCACTGTTTGGTTGTTTATGCTTCCTGAAAATCATTCGAGCCCACACTTGATGTGAAAGCCCACCAGTGCTGCGGCAGTAATGCATCAGCATCCTTTCAAGAAGCTCTTGCTCAACACGCCTGCTTATTCATCCCTCACCCCCGGTGGAAATAAATGAGAAGTCTGATTAATTTATGCACTCAGTGTCAGTCGATATCAACTTCCTATGTTTTTCTCTTTCATTAGCAGTTAATCATTCGAGCCCAGCTCGGACCGGATGACTTTTGACAGGTCTAATTCATATTAAGGACTTAAAATAAGAGCATTGTACTCTCAGATTTGAACCTGCTGAAATGACTAATCACGGTAATTATTTTGCAAGAATGTGTGTGATTGTGAAGTGCGTGCAATTATATCATGATCCTATACAGTAGCTCACATTATCCAACTATTATCCAACCAATCTCTTTCTTGGCTCAAACCCAATTCTGCTAAATACAAAATACTTAACATCTTTACATGCTGTTCAGGTTATTATTATTCATTTGGGTTGTCAAACTAGTCAAATTTTAGTATGCGAGTGTAAATGTACTATTTTTGATGCCACAACAAATTGACTGTTTGGTTGCCCAAACTTTGCGCCCACGTGTGCATGATGCCATTTTCATGATGTAACATCAGGAGGGTCCATCCGCAATATGCCCAATTTTTGAGAACGCACGGATGGCACATGTTCGTCGACCCTCTGTCTTGCTTCTTACTCAAACATACATACTGTTTTGGCATCTGTCAATCCTAATGTGGCGTTCTACACTGTACATGTTATTCACCACGTGGGTGATTCCCACGAAATTAGACTTATGAGGTGGCATCAAAAATTATCAAAATAGGAAGCATAGAGTTACAAACATCTCTTCATGTACTATTTTGCACATAATTTCAAATGGCATCATACAAACCAATTTTGTTGTATTTTCCACATTTCAGGGGAAAATTTTCATTACCGCAACGTGTCCATGACTGGATTTGGGTTCTTCGACATGGAAATATTTATAAAAAAAAATCTAAAAAGTAAAAAGCTTCAGTGCTTGTTATATTATAAACATTACATTTACAGTAAAGAAACATGTGGTATTTGGTGATCATTCGTAAATGTAGAGACAATAATAAGGAGTATAAATGTGTCCAAGAAAATTTTTCTCATCCTCCGCAACAATTTTCAATCATTGTTTAAGCCCTCAAGGAACTAACATTAAAAAAAATATATGTCGGAAGGGACATAATTGACTGTGACACTCAAGATGGCTACCAGGTAAGCAGTTCTTATATTTTTCTCTCCAGATAAAAGTTGAAATTTTGTTTGTCATAGTACCCAGACAACTTTTTAGTTCTCATTACCGAAACATGAGTTTGTAAATGCATATATTTAATGTTATATCATGTTGCGCTAATGATAAATTCTGATAATGATAATCTAAAAAAATTTAATAATTCTATAGGTTAAAAATAATGGTTATAGTAACTTCAGACCTTAATCTTATATGTACACAAAAGAAAAAATTGGCTTTAAGGGCTTTTTAAAAATTCTGATGCTGAACACCTTCTAAATCTGGATTTCGTGAGAATCACCCACTTGGGATTTCAACTTTGATTTTTATTGACTGGCCTTTAAAAAAAAGATGTTTAAATGTGACCCTTCAATATGCGGACCAAACAATCTCACATGCTGCCCATGGCAGGATGGGAAGCGTATGCAGGGCACACTCCTCAACCTCACTTAATAGAGACTGGGTTAATCGAATCACCTTTTAATCTCCTCCAGGTAATAATCTGCACTTAATTGAAAGGATTGCTATAAAACATTAAGGAAATGCTTCCCTTGAGGGCTGTGCTTATTCCAGACTAGCTCAAGACTGATTGGATTTTGGAAATTAATTGAAACGCTGCCTGGAGTGACGTGAGAGGTGAGAACTGTGTTTTTTTTAGACAGAGTTGTTTTCGTTACGATGCTCCAGAGATAGTTGAGAAAGTTTGAGAAATGAGATAATTGAACGTGTGTGTGTGTATGTGTGACTGTAAGAGACACAGAGAGCAAAGGAAGACACATGACTTTATTTGTCCTGTCAGATGAGGCCTGAGGGACATGTTGGGCAGTAGAGAGAACACTGCTGTTTGTCTCCATTAGCCCCTTTTTTCTCTTACTGTGCGTGTGTGTGTGTGCGTATGTGTGTGTGTGTGTGTGTGTGTGTGTGTGTGTGTGTGTGTGTGTGTGTGTGTGTGTGTGTGTGTGTGTGTGTGTGCGTGTGCGTGTGCGTGTGCGTGTGCGTGCGTGTGCGTGTATGTGTGTGTGTGTGGTCGCCTTGTTTTAAATGCAATTGCTGTGGTTGACACAGGCTTATTATGTCATAACATGTGGCAGTAAGCCCTGTTAAACGGCTTACATTGTGAGCTCACGGTACTTTGTAAAACAAAATAAAAACTGCAATATCACACTTGTATATAGGGCTGCATGAAAAATCGCATGTGATTGTCACGTATCTCTTGTCAGTAAAGCCGGTTCCTTGATTAGTAATAAATCATCATCACATGCTTTTAGTTGGAGCAGCATTTACTACACAGAGCCGTTGTTCACTGAAAAGCTGGGCAATATTGCATTCATAATAGCAGGCGATTCGTCCGGGGTAAAATATGGACAAACCCAAACGTTGGGTTTATTATAACCTACAGTATGCATGGTTGTTTCTACCCAGTCAAACACACAGAAGATGCGTATAAATAGCACAAAGTGTGAAAATCGTGCAATAGGATACGCCAGTTCTCCCCATTCACTTAAACGGCGCATCTTTTTTTTTAACCATTTTCGCTTGGGTTTAGGGTTAGATTTGAGATTTGCTTAAAGGGGAAGTCCAATCTAGACATTTTAGCCTGTTTATCACGGGTAATTTATGTCCACTTTGCATTATACATGAGGAAAAATAAATAAATTTGCACGATTTCGATTATTAGATTGATAGTGTGTTGAAGCGGAATTTTCGTAACGGTCTTTAATGGACACAATTAACCAGAATGCACTGCGCGAAACTGAGTCATTAGCTCCACCCACTAACCACTGTTCGATGCAGTCGTCAGGTTTGTTTGACTTCATGCGGCGCCGCAGGAACCGACAGCTGGATGACGTCAAGGTTCCGCGAAAGGGATTTAAAAGCAAACTCCTCCGTATGATTTCGCGAATCGCTCTCGCGGTACTTTGACGTCATCCCGCTGTCGATTCTTGCAACGCCACATGAAGTTGAACAAGCCTAATAACTTCTTTTACCGCTCAACTAGCTCTCAAATCAACTCAAGTCAACTTGAAGTTAGCCGGCAGACGAACCCATCCAAAGAGTAACTCCGCTTTAACCGTCTCTGAGGGGGAAATCAACAAAGCCCTCGATAAAAGATGACTAGAACCTGTGCAGTATGAGGATGTAAGGACAACAAATTCAGGCCACCGGGAGTTTTTATTGTTGACATCAACGCGACCCTCAGCTGACCCACCACTACACTACTTTGAATATGCAGCCAGCACTTTCGTCAGGAAGATTTTGAGTACTGTTTTCAGCCCAGTTTTTCCGCGGACTCAGGTAATGTAAAATTGTTAAAATATCTAAAACATCATTTGGCTTAGTTGTTGCTTGTTTTGTGTAACTACGGTAAACATACTACGTAGAAAGTTATTATCATGTTGTTGTTATTATAAACACGAGCAAAGCAAGCTAACGTTAGCTCCTGTGCAGCTGTCAATCAAAAACGTTATCATCTACTGTCAATCATCTCGCCTCAAGACCCGCCCCCATTTAGAACATTCAGAATTAATGTAGTCGTGCATTTTTCTTCCGGTGATTTGATGACGCGTCAAATCACCGTTAATGTAGCAGTTAAAAGCTTTAATTTTTTTATATGGAGTTAGTACATTTGATGGCAGCACAATCAACTACATATATGGCATGAAATATAGTGTTGGAGCATAATGTTGTTTTAGGGTGGACTTCCGCTTTAAGGAGGTTATTTATTATATACAGGTTTCTCCATGTATTTGTCTATTTTTAAGCCATGGTCGCTTGGAGTTGGAGTTAGAATTGGGGTTTGGGTTAGGATGTCATTTTTATGTAACAAAAAGTTGTTCTAACCCTAAACCCAAGACGAGAATGGTAAAAAAATAGCAAAAATAAAAAATAAAGCAAACGACAAAAAAGATGTGCCGTTTTAGTGAATGGGGAGGACTGGCGTATCATGTGCACGTCAAATTGGACTTTTGGCGTATGTATTGCACGATTTTCACACTTTGTGCTATTTATACGCAAGTCTGTAAGACTGGGTCGATTGTTTCAACTCGTGTTTGGGGCAAATGTAGAAATTTTCTAAGTTAAAACGATACTCCAGCCAAATATCCAAATATCATGGGGTAACCATGATGTACTCACCCTCAAGCAATCTGAGATACATATGTCCATCATCTTTTAGACTAGTTATTTTAGTAAATGTCCTTGCTTTTCCAAGTTTATAATGGGAGAAAACACAGATCAGGAAACAACTTCTGACCTTCAAGCCCAAAAAAGTGCATCCGTCCTTTACAGAGATAATTCACATGGCAAGGGGTTAATAAAGGTCTTTTTGTGGGTAATCGATGCAATATTGTAAGAAAAATATCCATATTTTAAACTTTATAAACTGTAATGACTAACTTCTGGTAACGACACCATCTTGGACCCACGCGATTCACGAGAATCAAGCACATTGTACCCATGGCAACCAATGCCCGCTACACTAAAACTCTTGCGTGAATCCAAGATGGCGCAGTTACTGGAAGCTAATTATTAAAAGTTTGAAATATGAATATTTTTCTTACAATATAGCATCAGTTACCTGCAGGAGACCCACTGGAACGTGTGAATTACCTCTGTGAAGGATGAATGGGGGGTTTAAAACCAGAAGTTGTTCCCTGATTGCTGTTTTCTTCTATTACTGTATAAGCTTGGATAAGCAAGGACAAAAATATCTCCAAATGTGTCTGTCTGAAAGATGATGGATATACTCAGATGGCTTGAGGGTGAGTAAATTATGGGTAATTTTGATATTTTGCTGTAGTATTTCTTTTTTTGTAACCCAGTGTTTAAGTTTGTCCATATATTCCCCACCATAGTTTACGTGCTTGGTGCATTAACTCTATTTCTTCGGTTCAACCAAAACCAAATACATGATTTGTTTAGAAGAGACTGTTTTTCATTCTAACCAACATTGCTTCTTTGATGCAGGCCTAAAATCAATGTTACGCTTTCTTTTATAATCTCTTTTAAGGTCAAGATTTTCAAACGAGAACGTGATCTTAGAAAGGGCACCCTCTGCCCAGAGCCACTCTCTCAAATGGAGCTCTGTTACGCCGCCCCAGCTTGCTGCACGCTCATGTTTCATCTCTGGCTGTTTTAGCCTGGGAGGCAAACGGTGTGGTTTACATTCACTAAGGGCTTTTATTGTGCTGGCTTCAGCTGGCTAGGTTTGCTGGAGGGGGAACGTGGAGGATGAGATTGAGGTTTTTTTTGCAGCACCAGTCAGTTCAAGTACCACACACGGGGACACAAGGGCATCCGGGTCGACACTAGAACAGACTGTCATTTGAAATGTAAAACAGTGTCTTTCATAGGCGCAGATTTGATATCTTTTAAGTTTCATTGGGAATAGAGAAAGACTAGGCAAGTGACTGAAGAACACATGTCCTTGTCAGACCCTGCTTGTTCTCAGTCACAACCTCATTTAAATATATGTAAAGTAATGCAGTTCTGTAGCCTTTGTATTGCTAAAGAGATTTGTTGGGCCAAATGCATTTCCCTACTGTAGTTGAGTGTATTGAACACTTATAGTGAGCGAGCACACATGCATTGTTTTAGTATTGAAGAACAGCTAGTGCAGTATGCAGGGGTGCGAGAAACGCTTTTATCGGCAACGCTTGTTACCAGACCAATAATGTGTGCAAGCTGGACAAATGTAAAGTTGCTACGCTCAATATATCTGATTACACTGAATATATTTGGCCCTTGTGTAATAATCAGCATTCGTAAATAACTCTGTCCACTTGTAAGATTTTTGTGTGTATTTTTTGCCAATCATTAAAATTAACATATTGCTAAACAATTCATACTCAGAATTGCTCCTTATTCAGCCTAATATATACTGATTCATTGATGTAAATGTGATGTTGGTAATACATTGCGTATGTCTGATGTATATAAACACAAACAAGGAATTTTAAAGTGTACTATGGTTTTCCCATGGAATTGGGCTACTTTTTAACCTTACATAACAGACGCTGTTTATGTCATGTTAATCTTCAGTACATATAGACTAGTATTGCATCCTTCATACAGTATATCCAAGGAGTCTTTAGTTTTATCAGATTTATAAACGATGGATCAGCTGTACCGATACTTTCCTGGAGGTATACCACGGGCGGAGTGAGTCACAAGCAAGCAACACCAACCTCATCTCACAAATTTCCTTGGGCAAGTCACGGAATTTTTTGCAAATTTTCCACGGACTGTCTTTTCTGTGGCATTCTCACGGATTCGTTACTCAACTGTTTTGTCCTATTTTCTTACCATTTTAGCTTCGGTTTAAGGTTAGATTTACATTACCCAAACCCAACTCTCACCCCAACGCCAGGCGACAATTTTTTAAAGTTTATAAAATATAAAAGAATAAATCAGAAAAAATAGTGTAAAGCAATACTTAAAGTGACATACTAACGCAAAAACCAAATCTAACCCTAAACCGAAGCAACAATGGTCTGAAAATAGGAAAAAGCAGTTGAGTAACCAATCCGTGAGAATGCCACGGAAAAATTAGCAGAAATTCTGTGACTATCCCATGGGACTTTGTGAGATCACGTTGAGCAACACACACAAATCATTATCCAACTATCTCTGGATTACTACATGTTTGTGTCATTTTCATTACATGCACTTATGCGTTGATTGCCAACAAAACACAGACATTTGATGCAATAGGTTTTACTTACCATCTGCGACTCATGACCAGGTTGGGATAAACAAACTACATCCATTGTTTCCATAATGCTGGTTTTTTGGGAAATTCAGGTTTAAATTTCCCTCACAAACAACGACACACTTCTTCAGTGACGTTGATTTCATTTCAGCTCTTGGTTGATGCCCATATAAGGACTTCCACTGTACATGATCTTATTTATAAAATCATACTGTGTTTATATTTACTTTTTAACAGGGATGTTTAAGAGGAAATTGTGTGCAATGCATAAACATGAATGTAAAAGGTGTTTTAGGTATGGGAGTGGCATATTTTGAGTCTTGGTTTTAATGCGCAGACCTGGCAACCTTGGTGTAAACCCATCCATACTGATTAGACAGTAGTACGGATGAAGTGTACAAATAAAGGCCTGTGTTGACATAGTTAGTATGCAAGGTACTCCATGTCCAAAGTCACCTACTGTGCCTTCTCTTAGGTTCAAGAAAAATTGTCTAGAGTGTAGCTGTCCAAAGCTTTTAAAAGACCCATTGAGTAAAAAACTAAGTAAGAGCAGTATGCATTTGTTTAATAACGTACAATAGGCGTTTTTTGTATGCTTTAGTTTATTATACGGTCTCAAAAGGTTTTGTGTTACAGTTCAATAGAATTTTGAAGCAGAATTTTCATAGTTATACAGTCACAGAACTCAAACCATATTTTTCCCATTCAGCTGGAAAGTCCTATTGTTCCTCTTGGATGATGAAGTAGCCTGTTTCCTGGCATAACATCCAATGGAATTTTATGTTGCCATGCCTGTCCATGCATCGCCATACCTTTCCATGTGTGCTTGCTTATTAGGTTCTGAAAAATGCTTTTTCGAAATCAGCTAATGTTGGTTTTGAGAGAATTCCTGTATTTATTTTGCAAATCGGTGTCTGTTCGGGTGGGTGCTGGACTGGTGTATCAAGATTTCAATACATTTCAAAAGATAAACTATTTTTAACTTCACACACCGTCTTAGAAACATCATAGTGGGATGCTCTTACTTTAGTGTAATCACCATAAGACGTCTGTCGAAATGTGCAGCAACACTTTAGTTGATGAATTTAAAAGACGCATTTCCCCAGAGTCCTTTGCAGTGCAAACTGTCTTACAGCTAAATGTTGTGAGGATGCTAATTAAAGCAACACCGCTAAAAATAGCTCAATCAAATGACATATATAGTTGACTATATTCCAGTGTGAGATCTTGTCGGATGCTCATCTGGAATTCCACACAACCTCTTCCTGAGCCTCTCATTACTTCACACTTTCTTCATTCTTAACACGTTTATTATTCTCACTTCTTATGGTTTTTCCCCAATTTTAGATGCTCTTTTGCACAAACTGAGAATTGCGGAGGAAACAAGCTCAGCAGGGCAGCCATTCATCATAAGATAAATGAAACAGTGTCAGAAGTAAAAGACTGGCTCTTTTTATCATGCTCTTTTTTCTGCCTGTATTACCAGACAGAGTGAGAAAAAAGAGATATGTTAAACTTTCCAAATGATAAACTCCTAATCTAATAGGGAAATGTGTGGACCCCTGTGTTAAATAGCACCACTATTTTCGTCCGCCCATGAGGAACAGTGAGTGTCCACAATTTACTAATTATTATGAACTTACTACTATAATTGTTATGTTATTGCTATTTTTAGTGACTTTAATATTTCAATTTGTGACATTTTTAATTCCTTAACATATTTACTTAACCCTTTCTGTGCTAATTAAAGCAACACTAAAGAGTTTTTGCTCTTTGCTCCCCCTACAGGTTAGAAGCGTAATTGTCCATTACCACTGTAGTAAATACTGCAGCATAGCTGGCTCTGATTGGATTGTAGGTCTGCCGTAAAGCAAGTTCTTGTAGTTTTCACTCGAACTACAGGTCTGCACCCCGATGGTTGGAAACTGCGGTTTTGGCCGATAGAGGGCTGCAAAGCGAATGTGAAAGTGCCGTTCACCCTGTTTTGAGTGGACGAACGACTGAAACTTTTTTGGAAACGTTATTTTAAGGTAAAAAAAACTCTTTGGTGTTGCTTTAACTCTTTTCCCGCCAGCGTTTAAAAAAAAAGTTCCCAGCCAGCGCCAGCTTTTTTCATGATTTTCACAAAAGTTTATTGCCTTACAGAAATTGTTCTTCAATAAATATAATTATACAATATGTCAAATGAAAGAAGATACCCTCTGCTTTCACAATAAAATAAAAGTTTCATATTAGTTCTCTTATTACCTTTCAAATATGGGTATATTTCTTCAATAAGACGAATTTTTGAGCAAAAAGCTGAGATAATTCCATTTTTTGCTAAGGACTTTTGATAGAGATCAGATGCAGAGCAATCTTTAAAACATACACGGGGTTCTTTCTCTTTATGTGAGGCATTACTTCCGGGTTGTAAAAGTTGCGGAAGTGCGTCACCTGATGGATAATAGCGCTATTGCGGAAAGCCGGAAATTCTCGTCATTGGCAGGGAAGCGTTTTCTCTTAATCAAAACTCGTCAATGGCGGAGAAAGAGTTAAAGTCTGGTTTCCACTACTTTTGTTTCGCAATGCTTTGAGTACAGTACTTGTATGTAAATGAATAGCTCAGATGCAAAAGCCGCCAAACACCACCTCCATAAAAAAATGAGATAATGATATTTACCGAATGCTCTTGGCACACTTTATATGTTCATCAAATTCTTTTACTTCAAATCTACTTAACCCCATCCTCAGACCACACAAAAATACCGCTTTGATGGCAGAAAGGCCACATAAATTTTTCTCAAATTGCACAGAAGACGTATGCGAAAAGACCGTTGATCACATTTAGACTTGCGTCCCTTGTGTATGAGTACTTAAATACAACCTGAATGTGACCGCTACATGCATCACAAGTTTCTTCACTTTTACTTTATGAATTCTGACTTTCGTCATTTGCAATGTTTCTAATTGCATCTTTAGTCATTTTGCAACAGTTTACCATCTAAGAAATTGATTTTTGCCAAAAAGCTTGCAGGCACTTAGAGGGTTTTGCAACAAAAGACAGAAAAATTTGTTAAATATGGATTTTACTGATGAATAACCTCTTCATAAGCCATTAAGGGAAGTGACTTTAGCTAAACATAAGAGCCTGGTGATAAATGCAAATATACAGTACAAGAAAACATCAGATGCACTTAAAGGGGTTCTGAACTCTTCAAATGCTTTAGCAATACGAAAATACTACATTTCTTATTCCAATTTGGAAAAAAGACAATTAGAGATAGAGAGGTGATGGCATGAGATGTAAGAGTACAAGAGGGAGCTGGTTTAATATTGTTTCACAATTTGTAGGAAGTATTTGGAAAATGTGGCTATTTAATCTTGAGGTTTTAAAATCCACTGCAATGTTAGAACCGTGTTAAGAACAAAATGCAAAGTGTGAGGTGTGTGTGTGTGGCTGTAAGAGGTGCAAGAGGAAATTTTAAATTTATCCTTGTGGGATCGTAAGAGCAACGTGTAATAAACTGATAATGGCTGTGGATGGTGATTATGTTTGGTGTTTGTAAATCTCACAGTCTGATGTGCTTACATTGCCTTTACTGCTTATTACAGTATTCACTTAAATTCTTTAACTGTTCCCCTGATAGCAGCGCAATGTAATTTAAACTGTGGCTGCAGTTTATTTACATTGTAATTCATTTTGTTGGCTCTCTCTAACTCAGTGTGTATTGCACTGTACTGCAAAATGTGAACGTATGGACGCATCGCACATATATAATATATAATCACAATCTAATGATGTTACATTGTGACCTTGAAACAAAAGATTGGTAACACTTTAGTATGGGGAGCTATTCTAAGTTGCCTATTACTATCATAATGGCTTTTTATTAGCACTTATATTAATGCATGACTATAGTTTACATCCCTTAATCCTACACCATAACTATACTTAAATGCTACAACAGTTACCTTACTTAGTATCAATAAGCAGTAAATTAAGATTAGTTGAATATATGTGTTCCCCATACTGATGTGTTACCAAAAGGCCTACATTCTCATATACTGTATGCACAATACAGTATGACCAATAGGGTAAAATTGTTAGTGCAATTTCACATCCTAATTATATTAGCACTGCTGATATGCTCTGTTAGCCATTACGCATCCTAAACAGGACTTGAGCTATCAATTTATTCTGTATTAATGCAATATCAAAGCAACAAATGAGTGTTATGGCCTGTTGTTTTTGGAAGATACAAAATCGACTCGTGTTATGCAAGTCTATTGAGACGATGACATCACGTTTCACCAGCGAGATAAATAAATGACAATCATTAGTGTCTGACATACAGAAATGGGTCATAAACTCATTGAAACCATCTTGATCTTGTCAGCTCGCTCTTTCCCTTGGCTTCCATTAGGTCTCATTGGCGAATGACTGACGCTAAGGGCCTCGCTCTCTGCCAAGATGGAGAGCACCCAAAAATCTCGTAATGAATGACCGCTTTGCATCAATATCCATCACCACGCCAGCCGATCTGTCATTGCGTTGTGTCATTTAGGAATAGGGAACATGCTGTCTGATTAGAGGGCCGCTGTGGTGACTTTGACAGTGATTTAGGTCCCTTGGTGCATTTCTGAATGCAGATCTGTAGTGTCGACAGTGGTAATAAATTAAAAATGGTTTAGTTGATGGAAGGGTGGGGCAGGGTCGGTATTTTTGACTGTAATGGCATTAATACTCTTTTATTGCGTTCTCTCTCTTTCTCTCTCTCTCTCTCTCTCTCTCTCTCTCTCTCTCTCTCTCCCACTTAGTTTGTCTCTTCATTTCTTGCTTAATGTTGTCGTAAAGGCTTTTCTCTAGTTGTATTGTGGACATAGCGATATTCTCTTAATTTAAAGCAAACCTAGGAATTGTTATATTAAGTTTGTAAAAAACATTGAAATATATATAAAAAAAAAACATATAGGGCCCTATTTTAACTAAGCGCATTGTCTAAAGCGCACGTCACATGGTCTAAACGGGCATGTCCGATTCCACTTTTGCTAATTTAACGATGGAAAAATGGTTTATGTGCCAAGCGCACGGCCTAAAAGGGTCCGATTCCCTATTTAGAAAGCGGAATTTGTAAACTGAAACCTAAGCGGAGGAAGAAGACCACCAGTTTAAGAATAATGTTAAATAATTGTGTTGTTTTCGTTTTTATTAAAATCGTTTTTTTTTTAAATAAAACCTAAGTTTTCTTTCAGTCATAGAAGTTAAAATAGCAGGCTTTTAATTGCTGTAAACGTATTGATATCCTACATAATTATTGTAATCTCATAAAATAATTAGCAAATATGCAAGAAAAGGTTTGTACTTTAAAAATACTTTATTTGTAACAAACAGGAGATAAAGAATTTACAAACGTGCGGAGAGCGTTTTTTTTTTAACTCTTTCCCCGCCATTGACGAGATATCTCGTCAATTAAGAGAAAATAATCTTTTACATTTTAGTCCTTTAATTTTTTATATTTAAAAGCGTTTTTGTGTGTGATAAGCAAACTCGCGTTGTCGTCCTGTTTATAGGCGATTATTCCTAACGTGCTAATTAAATAACAAAAACAATATTGCGCCATTGACTTTAGATTTTTAGGTTTTAGTTGGTCAATGGTCTATTTTAGTCTATTTTAGTTGCCTCAAAATAGCAACACGCCAACAATGTGCCTGAACACACCTTGTTTTCAGACAAACTTGCAAAATTGGGCACAAATGCATTTACTATGTAAACAACGTGGCGCTAAACGTGAAAATGATCATTGCGCCGGGTTGAAACTAGCAAAAGACACTTGCATCATGCATTGCGCTGCATTGCGCCGGGTGTATGATAGAGCTCATAGGTGCGGTTTCCCGGACCGGGATTAGATTAGTCCTAGACTAAAATAAATGTAAGAGCTGTCCAAACTGAAAACAACTTGCACTGACATATCTTAAAATACATCAGTGCCCTTTGTTTTGCCACAACATGCACACAAGTTATGTTTTTAGTAAGGCATGTTTGTTAAAACTAGTTATG
This sequence comes from Paramisgurnus dabryanus, assembly GCF_030506205.2. NCBI lineage: Eukaryota > Metazoa > Chordata > Actinopteri > Cypriniformes > Cobitidae > Paramisgurnus > Paramisgurnus dabryanus. The sequence continues at coordinate 12,534,833 of NC_133346.1, forward strand.
TTTCCTAATTAAACTAAGGTCTATTCCTGTTTTAAGCTAATCCCTGTCTAGGAAGCCACCCCATAAAAGGGTCATTTTCCCGGACGGGGTTTAGATTAATCCAGCACTAGGCCTTAGTTATGTTAGGACAAGTGAAAGATGTTTTTAAATTATGACCGCTCAAACATGCATTTTAGTGTGGGACTAGGATAAGCCTTGTCTGTGAAACCGTCCCATAGGGTGAGGCATTACCGTGGCTTTGTTTTGGCCAAGATGTGTTTTTAGGTCTATATCACCCAGCCCTAGCAGAAACCAAAGTCCTTCATGTTAAATTATGAAGTTAATGCCAGGAGTAAAAAGAGACAAAGTCAGGGTGAGTTGTTTAAAAAGATTTGACCAGATGCAGATCTAACAAGCCCTGCTTTAGTCTAAGCTCTTTTCAGTAAATCTGATTTCCTTGTGGTTTGACTGCTAAGTGGTGTAGCGACTTCTTAGAGAAGTGGCACATCTGCTGTGGGTGCGATGGCTTTTTTAAATCTGGTTCTCAGAAATGGGATTTTTCTCTTTGCCAGGTAATGTCTTTGTTCATATAAAGTGATTTTACTTGATCTGAGAGAGAGAAAGAGTCTGGTTATCTGCAGAAAGTGTCTTCGGTATTCACTACACATACTCTCTCAAGGGCAGTGTTTTTTGTATCGCCACCAACCGTCTGGACAGACACTCGCGCACTTTATCTTTCTCTGTGTCTGACAGTAAGCCAGCAGTGAAAATATGGCAATAATTGCTGCTTTGAACATTGAAAGCTCATAAGCCTGCACAGCATTTGCATTAAAGGAGTGTGCTGTGCATGTGTGCAGGGTATATAAAATGAGTTGTTATGTTATTACAATCCTGCCATAAAGTTCACTGCCCTCAATGTCTTGATAATTGAGTCAAAGTGGAACGCCCATTGTGTCAGAATACCTTTAATCTACATTTCAATTCTCTTATGTGCCTACATGTGCACTCCAATTTAAATCCTTTTTTAAAGGAGTACAGTAGTTCACACCGGAATGAAAATCCCACCATCATTGAGTAAATTGGAGCTTTAGGGGATAGTTCACCCAAAAATGAAAATGTACTCACCCACATGCTGTCCTAAATCTGTATTCTGTTCAACACAAAATAAGATATTTTGATGATGGTAAGGACACAGTTCACAGTACCCATTTACTTTCATAGTTTTAGTTTTTCCTATTGAAGTCAGTGGGTACCGTCAACTGTGTGGCTACCATTTATCAAAATATATTTTTCGTTTAGAACAACATGAGGTCAATGATGACAAAGTTTTAATTTTTGGGTAAACTATCCCTTTAAGGCGAAATAGACAACTTGCTGTTTAAGGGCGCACTATCCAAACCATGCCTGAGCGCGATTGTCCCCCCTCACTACTCCGCCAGAAGCCCGCACTCATTGTACTTTTATTGATCCGAGCTAAGGCTTGCTTTCGTTATTAGGATGCGATTGTTTTAAACAAAGCAGGAAGGAAAGAGATCTCTTATCACTGGAACCCATCGTAATGTTAATGCTGTGTTTTTTTATTCGGAGTCGTTTGGTGCACGATGACACACAGCCCTCTCACGTGCCTATCATATTGCTTAGTTGATTTGTCGCGTGTGCAGCGTAGACATTTGGCGCGCCCGGTTTGGAGTGTGTCAGTGCGCCTTAATAGAAACATGTTTTTGTACAACCAGTGTAGCAGATAAACAAATGCCAATTTCAGCCAAGAAATATCACAAATCTTCATTAACTTGTTGATAATCACCTTTACAGATCCATTTAGTCCCTATTTCCATCTAATATCTCCACTGAAGACATACAATGTCTCTGTCAAGTCATGTGCACTAACAAGTATTGCACAGACGTCCCAGATCACACTCAGAAACTGTCATTAAACAGCTGTGGAGAAAGATTAAACTGCTATTTTTTTCAAATGGAAATGTTGTGTTCTTTTTAAACCAGCTCTCTTATGAATACCAAAAGAATGCGTTTTGATCCACAAGAGGCCTTTCTCACAAACAGAATAGTTTATAGATGTTTAGATCACTGAAATATTTAAAACATCTAAAGGTGGTCCAGTAGATAGAAGAGACCCCTCACCTCCGGTTTTCATTTCATCATTCACTCCCACTCATCTTCTGTCAGACTGTATGAGCAAGTGAAGAAGAGAATAAATAACAAACCCACTCGGGTGTCAAAACCTTTACATACTTAAGCACACACACTTACGTTCTCTCGTTCTCCAGCTCAGTTTTCTATACATGATGTATGGCCTCGGTTCAGAGTGTATATTTTATGTGGCTGTGCTGTGTGAGTGTGTCGTGATTTAAATGCTCTTTTCCCTAACAAGAGTGTCATACGAGTCGTGTGCTCAGGGTGAGACATATGTCTGTCTGTCTATCTATCTATATATCTGTATATTTTTCAATATATCTATCTATCTACATCATGTCTCTCTGTCCGTCTGTCTGTCTGTCTATCTACATCTATTTATCTGTCTACTCTACATCACATCTGTCTGTCTGTCTGTCTACATCACCTTTGTCTATCTGTCTGTCTGTCTATCTCTACAGGTATCTACATTTATTTATCTGTCTACATCACATCTATCTATCTGTCTGTCTGTCTGTCTGTCTGTCTTTTTACAGGTGTCTATCTATTTATCTGTCTTTCTATAGGTGTCTGTCTGTCTGTCTGTCTGTCTACAGTATCTATCTGTCTACAGTATCTATCTGTCTACAGTATCTATATATCTGTCTGTCTGTCTGTCTGTCTGTCTGTCTGTCTGTCTGTCTGTCTGTCTGTCTGTCTGTCTATCTATCTATCTATCTATCTATAAATGTAGATATCTGTATATATACAGAGAGGCAGATGTGTTAGACAGACAGACAGACAGACAGAGAAATAGATGTCGATACCTGTAGATAGACAGACAGACAGACAGACAGACAGACAGACAGACAGACAGACGTTAGGTAGGTAGGTAGAAAGATAGCTTTCTACCTTTCTACAGGTGTCTGTCTGTCTGTCTGTATATCTACAGTATCTGTCTGTCTGGCTGGCTGTCTGTCTACCTACCTACCTACATCACGTCTGTATGTCTGTCTATCTATCTACAGGTATCGACATCTATTTGTGTGTCTGTCTGTCTATCTACAGGTGTCTGTATGTCTACAGTATCTATCCATCTATCTATCTATCTATCTATCTATCTATCTATCTATCTATCTATCTATCTATCTATCTATCTATCCATCTATCCATCTATCCATCTATCCATCTATCTATCTATCTACATCATGTATCAACATCATGTCTGTCCATCTACAGGTATCTACATTTATTTATCTGTCTACATCACATCTATCTATCTGTCTGTATGTCTGTCTGTCTGTCTGTCTGTCTTTCTACAGGTGTCTATCTATTTATCTGTCTTTCTACAGGTGTCTGTCTGTCTGTCTGTCTGTCTACAGTATCTATCTATCTATCTATCTATCTGTCTGTCTGTCTGTCTGTCTGTCTATCTATCTATCTATCTATCTATCTATCTATCTATCTATCTATCTATCTATCTATCTATCTATCTATCTATCTATCTATCTATCTATCTATCTATCATGTATCTACATCATGTCTGTCTGTCTGTCTGTTTGTATATCTACATCTGTCTGTCAGTCTATCTTATAGATGCTTTTCATCTTTGTTTTAATGTTTATTTAGCTCAGCTTTGTATAATAACTCATTGGTTCAATACCCAATAATATACACTTTCAGCTTAAAATGTAAAGCTTGAATGCATTTAAAGCTGCTGTGGATAATGCCACATGCATAAATGTAAATGCATAATGAATGTAATATTTTCACAGACAGAATTCAGCGATGCAAATAGTCATAGAGATATTCAAATATTAATGGATATTTAAAATATGTATAATAGAAAAATGCTCTGAGTCCTGTCTCACTTTTCTCTCTGCTCGTCTATTTCTGTTCTGTATTTTTTAATTCTCCACCTCTCTCATCTTCCTCCTCCTTCATTCACCCACTTTGCCCTGTGGTCATCAGTCTTCACTTTCACATCTCCGTCTCCTCTTTCTCTTTGTTGTGGCGGCCCCGCAGCATGTCATGTGATCAGCCTGTGCCGCCACAGGCTGTTTATCATATATCATCTTTTCACATTAGCGGCTCACGGTAAAGACCCGAGATCAAACACAATCATTTTAAACGCACCCTACTGTGACAATGTGATTTGTGAGACATGTTTCTGGTTGAATGTTCTTTGTTTTTCCATTCCTATCAGCGTATCACAACCCTAACGGTAAATCTAATCTCAGACGGAAGCGAAGCGGAGTTCCCACGGCTTTGAAATTGTCATTTTCAAGTCTGGAAAAAGTATCAATTTTTGTTTGCTTGCTAAGGATTAAAATGCTTATTGCCTACAGTATTTCATTTGATTCATTGGTGGATATTGCTCTTTTTAATGGCAGTCTCATTTAATTTTTATGGGGTGTAAACCCTGATTAATGGTTATTATTGTTGTATTTAAGGAAAATTACCTTACATTACATTACATTTGACTAATGATGCTTTTATTCACAGTGACTTACAGTTCACTACAAGGTATATATTTGCTTTTAATCAGTATGTGTGTTTCCTGGATTTGACCCCATGACATTTTGCATGGCTCAGGCAATGGTCTACCACTGAGCTACAAAGGATATTGATCCAGGAATATGTAAGTCATATTAAGCTAGTTCAGATGAACATTCACGATGACTCATATGTCACTTCAAATTATGACGCTATTAACTATACCGTGTTGTAACCTGCTGTGAAACTAGATTATGACCTGCTTACCTCCATCTGTGTACATAATTCTTCAGAAGAGAAAATATAGGAAGGAGAAGCTGAAAGGAGGGGCTCGGGCTGGGATGATTAATGGGCTGTTGGTACGGTCATGAAAATGGGCGAGAACATACATTACAAGATGCATACATTGCTCTTTTATGTGTTACATTGGTGCAAACCATGTGAGAGGCACAGTACCTGATACCCGGCTGCTCTTGTTAAATGCTTTCTTAAGTCACTTTAGATAGAAGCATATACTAAATAAGTAAATGTTATGTAAACGCTTGTTAGTATAATGTACCTCTTATTTTGTGTATGTGTGTGTAACTTAAAATATATTGCAAATCACATTAAAGGGCAACTATGGCCGATGCAATGTGTCCCTGATTGGCCAGCTAATCTGTACGATGTGATTGGTCAGGATATCTCTGACGTCAGCCGGAAATGTGACGCTCCTTACCATGTTTGAAAGATTCAGTCACAATGCAATGCTGACAGGAGTTAACTTACAGGCTGTGAGTCAAAGCGGGAGGAATTATGATAATGTCGGTCTTGTCTACATCACCAATCCCAGAAGTAAACTGTTGCCTACAATCCGTGTATTTCTTGTAGTCCAAGAAAAGAGATTTATGTTGAGACGATAACTCGCATCATCGTTTACTTTGGGGTTTGTACCTTTTGTTAACTTGTACTAATACACACCTACACACCGAAGGAAATGTAAAATCGTGAATCGGACCAATGGTACTCTCACATTTAATATCACATTTTTATTAGATGTTTATTGTATGTTGAGCCTTTTTAATATCTGCATGCTAGCAGGCTTGTTTATCTAGATATGAGCTGTGGAGGAAGGCAAATAGTCCAATTAAACTGCATGGATAAAGCACCGGAATGTAAATTGACTTTCCAGTGTGTTGAATATTCAGAGGTGTTCCTGTATAGCGTAGCAGTAAAACATTGTGATAACATTGCAAAAAGGTCATAGGTTCGAAATCCAGGGAGCACGCATACTGGTAAAAAATAAATGAATACCTTGTAAGCCGCTTTGGATAAAAGTCAAATGCATACATATAAATGCAAATGTAGGTGATGCAGTTTTCTTCTGTTTCTTGCTCTTTGCTCTCAGTATACCTGATGTTTACAAAATTAAAAATCTCTGCTAAACATGGAAACACTTTAAAAGATGCATTACTCTGTAATGTTGAGTCAAAGTTTTAAAACCTGCATATATGATCCTTAAAGGGACATTACACTTTTTTAGAAAAAATGCTAATTTTCGAGCTTTTCTAGAATTAAACATTTGATTCTTACGGTTTTGGAATCCATTCAGATGATCTCCGGGTCTGGCGCTAGCACTTTTATCATAGCTTAGCACAATCCATTGAATCTGATTAGACCATTAGCATTACGCTAAAAAATGACCAAAGAGTTTCAATATTTTTCCTATTTAAAATTTGACTCTTCTGTAGAAAATCACAAACTTTAAATTTTCATTCCATCTTGGTACACGATATAACTACAGAAGAGTCAAGTTTTAAATAGGACAAACATTGAAACTCTTTGGTTATTTTTTAGCGCGATGCTAATGGTCTAATCAGATTCAATGGATTAAGCTAAAAGTGTTAGCCCAAGACCCGGAGATCAGCTGAATGGATTCCAAAACAGTAAGAATCAAATGTTTAACTCTAGGGGAGCTGGAAAATGAGCATATTTTAAAAAAAAAGTCCCTTTAAAGAGAGAGTATAATGAAAAATTACAATTTTGTCATAATGTTTTCACTCTCAAGTTGGACCGAACCTGTGTTAATTTCTTTGTTCTGCTAAACACAAAAAAAATATATTTCCAATCAAGCAGGAGCACCATTGACTTCCATAGTAGAAAAATACTATGGAAGGCAATGATGCTCCAAAAACATCTTCTTTTATGTTCAGCAGAACAAATACATTTATACAGGTTTGTAACAATTCAAGAGTAAGAAAATGATGACAATATTTTCATTTTTGGGTGAAATATCCCTTTAACGTTTCACATGCAAAGCACATTGATCAAATGAATAGTAACACATCAACACAATGATAAACTGTATACCTTGTCGTAAATGTGTAAAGGCTAATGGTTCAGTTGTTAAGGTTGTCATTTATTTATCAAACTACTATTCTTACTCGTATTCGCAGAAACCTGACAGCTATACCGTAACTCGCTTCCTTTGATCTCTTCTTATCATTTTCTTTATCATTCAGCCACTTTGGTGTTTTTTACTCGACTCTTATACTTGATCTTTCTTGTTGTCTGTCTCTTGCAGCGCACTCCTCTTGTCCCTCTATATCTGATATATTGTTAAGCTTCCCGCTGAGCAGATTGATTTCCTTCAGCGCTAAGCTTTCTATTTGCTTGTCAGCCGAGCTGAACGTGTTTCTCGTCAGCCCATAAATGTGTTAAATTCCCTTCAGTGGAGATTGAAGTTCTCACTGTGTGATGTTGAAGGATTTAAGAGACGTTCATAGAGAAATGATAAGCTGCTATTAAACAATAGAATTAATGTATACTGTTTGTATGGGGATAAATGCTTAATTAATACATTGAATACTTCAGTTCGCAGATAGTGTTTGAGTTCAGTAAGTTCATCAGGCTCAGGATGTTGTGGACTGGAGAGTTTTGCAGGTTTTGTACCAGTGCTATGTGCGTGTCTGTGTAAATGTTTTTATATCCTGGTACGGACCTTAATGGAATAGTTCACCCAAAAATAATTTTCTTATCCTCATGTTGTTCCAAACCTGTATGAATTTCTTTTTTCTGATCAACACAAAATAAGATATTTTGATAAATGATTGTAAGCACACAGCTGATGGGAACCATTGACTTCCATAGTAGGCTTATATTTCTTATAAATGAGCTAATCAAATATTTCATATCAATATTTCGTGTCTATTGATTTACTTATGTACAAATAAACCCTGGTGGGGTGATCACCCTGAATGTCTTGTATTTCCCAAAACCTGTCCCGAGGCCCTTTCCAGAGCAACATACAGTGCATTACAGTACAATGTGTACATTTGATCACTATGCGTGTTGACCCATGACCTTTTGCGTCGCTAATGCAGTGCTCCACCAGTTAAGCTACAGGAACACTTATGAGAGCATTAAAGTTGTGCGAACGGGGCTTTAAACATGTTGGATTTGCTGTGTGTGCATCAGTATTACTCTCATCAGCTGCCTGTGTAATACAGCAGAACTGAACCCACACTTACACACATTACACACTTTAGAAAGAGTGGCTCAGATAAACGACTGAGTTGGGACTAAGGGAGGTTTGCAGAGGGTAGTGAGACATTAAGTGATGTTTAAAAGGAGAAAGAGAGAGAAAGAAAGTAAGAGCTGAGGGAATATATAGACTCTGATGCTTAATAAAAGAGAGAGAGAGAGATAGAGAGAGAGAGAGAGAGAGAGAGAGAGCGTCTCTGTTTGAACCTTTTCTGACTGCAGGCTTTGATCCTATTGAGTTGTTGTGCTTTTGCCATTGTGTGAAACTGCAGATGAGAACGGCTTACAAAGTCCCTGTTAAACACGACTTACAGTCTGTATGTTGACTGAAAGTGTCTGACAGAGACTGAGGGCCTTTTATCAACCTATTTGTAACCACTGATGTCAACTCAAGCTCTCTATTTTGCGTCCTTTCTTATTGACCATTTGTCTTTCACAATTACTTTTTGTAATTAATGCTACAGTGCAGAGAAAAGGTGGTGTGTAAGGTTGCTTCTTATTTTGTTTTATTTAATTTTCTTCAATGAAGTCACATTGAACGCCTCTAAATGGTGCTTTTGTTAACCGATGAACTTCACTTTTGTGAACACATTGCAGAACTACTCCACACTTTTTCGATTATTTTCCTCAATAAGGGTCTCACTTAATCTAAATTAAGTCACAACTTCGAACTTCGAATAAAAAAATGGGATCGTCGATGCTGCCACGCCCCCATGTCACGTCCGGTCGGCTTGTCAAGCGGGGGAAAATAAACCTCTCAGAGGTGCCTTTAAAAACATCGGTCCAGACGCGACGCGAGCATTAAGACCATGTGCGTGCAAGAAGGAATCATATAAGCTTTCTTGCGTAAGGTAAAGCCCACAAACCCCCATGCGAGGAAAAGCACGCAATGTGCATGTTAATGTGAAACTATAATAATAATAATAATAATAACGATAATTTAAAAATCTTGAATCGAATCGAATCGTGGCCTTAGAATCGAAAATGTAATCGAATCGAGGATTTGGAGAATCGTGACACCTCTATTCCTCACTAATAGCTTGTTTGCTTTGTAAATCTACCATCAAAGCCAACTAGTGATGTTTCTGACTTTGAGCTTTTAAGGGATTAGTCTATTTTCTTAAAAAAAAAAAATCCAGATAATTTACTCATCACCATGTCATCCAAAATTGTTCAGTCGAGAAGAAATTGTGTTTTTTGAGGAAAACATTCCAGTATTTTCATTATGGACTTCAACACTTAACCGTTTTAATGAAGTTAAAAATTGCAGTTTCAAACGACTCTAAACGATCTCAAAAAAGGCATAAGGGTCTTATCTAGTGAAACGCTTGTCATTTTTGACAAGAAAAATAAAAAATATGCACTTTTAAACCACAAATTCTCTTCTTCCTCTGGTCCTGTGACGCGCCAGCGCGACCTCACTTAATATGTCATCACGTCAAGAGGTCACGGATGACGTATGCGAAACTACGCCCCAGTGTTTACAAATGTGGAGAAAGATGACCGTTCCGACGTTGTTGTATGTTGAATGATACTAATTAATGTCTTTGTGTCAGTTTGTTGTTTAAAATGGTCCGCAAATGTGCGTTTCATATATGTAACAAGTGACCTTTCCACGTCATTACGCAATTACGTGAGGTCGTCACACAGCCGGAGGAAGAAGAGAAGTTGTGGTTCAAAAGTGTATATTTTTTATTTTCTTGCCAAAAATGACAATCGTTTCGATAGATAAGACCCTTATGCCTCGTTTGGGATTGTTTAGAGTCCTTTGAAACTGCGTTGAATTTGAAACTTTATCAAAACTGTTAAGTGTTGGGGTCCATTAAAGTCCATTAAAATGAGAAAAATCCTGGAATGTTTTCCTCATAAAACACAATTTCTTCTCGACTGAACAAAGAAAGACATCAAAATTTTGGATGACATGGTGGTGAGTAAATTATCTGGATTTTTTTTAAGAAAATGGACTAATCCTTTAATTTAAATCACCTTTTTATTTCTAATCATTTGTAAATATATTCAGAATTTTGCAACTTCTACTTTTTTCAGGATAAACAAACTAAAGGCTTTTCACTGACAACTGTATCTAAAAGCTTTTCACAGCTGTCATGATCTTAAAGCGTTCACACATACTGTAGCATATTAATGGAAAGATGTTTACAGACAAGCGAGGCAAACCAATAAATGAATATTTATTTACACTTATCAAGTGTTTATATTTTCACCCCAGGGTTTTGTGTTGTATGCATTTGGATTTGTCATACGCATAAATCAAAGGAATATTTCAATATACCTATAAGGGATTATTTGCCAGTCAGTGTGTTTGGTCTGAAAAGCAAGTGCCCATCTCACTCTCGGTTTATTTTGAGCGGCCTCATAAGCTCTCGCAGCTTTTCGGTGCAGCGCGAACGGCCCCGGGCTCTTTCTTCACACCGCAGATATAAACACATCCAGCAGGATTCTCTCTGATCGTGTGCTGACAGAAAACATTGGCTGTGGTTGCTGTGGAGCAGAGCTGTATGTTGATCGGGCTCAGTGTGGGTGGGAAATAATCCAGCAGAGAAGTTTAACATGATTTCTCTATTGATTTCTGTCAGACTGAACCCTTTATGGTCTTTTAATGTTCCTAATACCTATTTCTCTCTATTATCTTCCAATGAGTTTGTAAATTTGCGTGTAAGCGCATTTGCACTCATGCACGTATTTATGACCGTGTGCATGGTAGGAATTTTTTTTTTTTTAGGTTTGTGTGTTGTAAAGTGTGTGAACTTTACTGCTTTACTATAGTGTTTTCTTACTAGAGATGTCTGGAAAGATCTGTCACATGCATTTAGCTTGACTGTTTTTGTTCGACAGCTATAGTAGAGAATGGTGTTTGGAGGATGAAGAAGAAAAGGATTAGGTTTGTGATATAACAAAAACCTTGAATTGGCTACCGCAACAGAGGTATCACTATCTGATAACACTATCAGAAGGTGCAATGCCTTAGTAAATTCGATTCCCACCTGCAAGTTTTAGTGTTAAAACAATTGCAAAGCAATTACTAGAAGCAGACAGAGTGTGAGATTTTTAAAAACGGTTTATTTAATGTAGTCTGTCTCTCTTTAATCTTGCTACAGCAAGTTTACCAAATATAATAAATAATCCTGTCTGTGTTTTAAGGTGTTTGTAGTGTTTGAAATCACCCTTTCGCTACTTGCATTTAATGCACCAGGGGTTAATTTGAGTTAAAACTAAGCCAAACAGATTGCAGCCAAGTTTAATTTCTAAAGGTTCACAGGGTCTTCATAGTGGAACAGGAACCCTCGTATACAGATAATAAAAAAAAGGGGAGAGGAAAAAAGGTTCCACTAAAATGAGCATTTAAGTTCCTGGCAGACAAAAACGAACCAAAAACCTTTACCTCTCAATTCTGTTTATATTGTTTTTTGTTTTCTACACTGAAAGTGAAATGCCAGCCTCTCTCTCTCTGTCTGTCTCTCCCACGCTTTCCCTCTGTCTCCCTCTCACTGTGATTTATTGGCATGATATAAAGTAAATTTTTATTTCCAAACTTGTACTGAATGAAACGAAAAATGAAATGATTAGCACTTGCACATGCAAAACTAATTGGCACAATGCTAAAGTGTTCTGCCAGGACTTTCTGAATGGTATATGGATGTTACCATGTAGGTAGGTTTGAGACAGATTTAGGGCCCTATTTTAACGGTCTAAGCGAATTGTCTAAAGCACACGGTCTAAACGGGCGTGTCCGATGCCACTTTTGCTAATTTAACCACAGGAAAAATGGGCGCCAAGCGCGCGGCCTAAAAGGGTTATTCCTATTCTCGTAATGAGTAATGGGTGTGTTTTGGGCGTAACGTGCAATAAACCAATGAGAGTCTCAGCTCTCATCCCCTTTAAAAGCCAGTTGCACTGGCACCATGCCGATTTCCTATTTAGATGGTGGAATTTGTAAACTGAAAAACTAAGCGGAGGAAGAAGACCACTAGTTTAAGATTGATGTAATTTTTTCTTATTTTTTTATTTGTATTGAAACAGTTATTTTTTGGCATTAAACCTTTAAAAGTCATTTTCTTTCAGTCACGGAAGTAAAATTAGCAGGCTTTTAATTGCTGTTAATGAATGAATAGCCTACAAGATCTGTGTTATCTCAAAAAATAATTTACAAATATTCAAGAAAATACTTTATTTGTAACAAACAGGAGATAAAGAATTTAAAAACCTGTGGAGAGTCTTCAGCACTCGGACAGCGTCGTGAGTGCTTTAAAAAGCATTAGGCTACTTTAAAACGGTTCTCATCTCATCATATCCACATGTACAAAGTCATCATATGCACTAAATCTGTGTGGTAGCATTTATAAAAAAAACATTTAAAAATATGTTCAATATTTGCATTTGTTTAAAGCAAAACATTTAATAACTTACCAGGCTACAGGTGAAGCTGCACTTTACGCCTTCTAAAGCTTCATAATCGATCCTCATTTATGTCCAAGAGACTCAATTATAATAAAGTTTTACATTTTAATCCTTAGATTTTTCATATGTTCAAACGTTTTTGTGCTGCTGCGCATCCATGTGATAAGCAAACGCGCAATTGTCGTCCCGTTTATAGGCGCATACCGCGCTCATTAAATAACAAAAACAATATTGCACTATTGACTTTAGACTTTAGACCAGGTTTTTGTTGGTCAATGGCGTAGTCTATTTTAGTTGCCTCAAAATAGCAACGTGCCAGCAATGTGCCTGAACACACCTCGTTTTCAGACCAGAATGCCCATAGGTGCATATGTATTTGCTATTTCACGAGTTCACACTTACAAATAAGTTAAAAGAATTAAATTAGTAAACGTATTTGGCGTGCTGTCCGGGGAGAGGGCTCTGAGCAGGGAATGAGCCTGAAACACAGAGTATCCCCCCCCCCTCTTAAGGAAATAACTTGGTAAGTGAGAGGAGACGGGGTGGAGGAGGGATTCTGAAAGATGCGAAGGATTTTCAGTGAGTTCAACTGTGATTTATATATGGCTTGCTTTCGAGCTGATTGGGTGTATTGTTGATTACCGATTGAAAGCGGCTGGTGCCATTGACTACTGATTGAAAACAACTGAAGTCACTTAGGTATTTTATTTGACATGTTCCTCCCGAACTTTGTTAATAAAACATCATTTAAATAACGTGGCGCTAAACGTGAAAATGATAATTGCGCCAGGTTGAAACTAGCAAAAGACATTTGCGTAATGCATCGGGCTGCATTGCACCAGGTGTATGATAGAGCCCTTAGGGTTAGTTTGAATCTCTGTTTCTCTTTCTCTCTCACCTTCATGTACATGTTTCCCAGTTTGGCTTGAATTTAAGCTTTTGCTGTGTGTGTCTGTGTGTGTACGCTGTCGGCGCGTGAGTTTGTGTAATCTGTCAGAATAATTGATTTGGTTTATTAAGAGTCCCGAGAGAGGGAAAATGTGCCATGTAATGAAGAATGAGAATGCTTGAATGTGGCATTAATGATATTTTCCTGATCTGTAGCATTTCATTAGTAATGTTAATTGAAAAGGAGCCCATTGACTGTGACTACAGTATGTTTGTGTATTTTTGTGAGCGTGTCTGTGTTTATGCACAGAAGATGACTGCTCATATACTGCTTTTTAAAGTGATTAAAATTGGTTTGGTTTGTTAGTTAAATATTACAATGGTAGATTGAACTGGCATTTTAAGTGGATTGTAAAGATACTTTAAGGGGACATATCATGAAAATCTGACTTTTTTGTGTTAAAGTGCTAAAATTGGTCCCCAGTGCTTCTATCAACGTAGAAAATGTGAAACAAAATCAACTCAGTAACTTAGTTTGGTAAACCATTCTCTGCAAACATGTGGAAAAAATGAGTCATTGAAATTTGGCTCTCCTTGTGATGTCAGAAGGGGATAATACCGCCCCTTAATCTGCACTTTCTAACCACGGCACTGCCATTTAGTGCAGAGATCAGCTCATTTGCATTTTAAAGGACACATTTTTGCTCACACCTACAAAGTGGCAATTTTAACATGCTATGATAAATTATCGATATGATATTTTGAGCTAAACTTCACATATGTACTCTGGGGACACCAAAGATTTATTTGACATCTTAGAAAAGTTTTGTGAAATGTCCCCTTTATCATAATATAAACAAATGGCTTTGGTGGACTAAGGGACAAATCTTTTGTATTTATGTATACAATGTTAGCTACAGGTCCTTGAATTCTTGCCTGGCTGCCAAACCTCTCCGCACAGTTGTGATTCATGCTCGTCGTCTCCCCTCGTCTTTAGCAAGCAATGTATTTTTTCAACAAGGTATTTGTTTCAGCGATCAGTTTAGCCACTAGCAAGACCGATAAATTAATACAAACTGGAAGTTCACTTTAGGTTAGTCTGCAATCCGCGACAAAGCGCATAAGTTCCATGAAACCGTCTAGATTTATTTTTCTTGTTTATTTATCAAGTATACTACTAAGCTACAATATATGTTTTGAACCATTAATTCAGAAGCCTGTTTAATATAATTCTGCTGTAAAAAAGTGCACTTCATGTGATCAGTATAAAACTAAGTAACGCTTAGGTTACTCACGTAACCCCGGTTCCCTGAAATAACGGGAACGAAGCATTGCGTCAGTTAGCTGACGCTATGGGGGAAACTCCTGTTTACTCCGTGACTGAAGCCTATTGGTTAACGTCTGTACAAAGTACAGACCAATGACGTTTGAACCCGCGCGCGGGAGGAACGCGTCCCTATATAAGCGCGGTTCAATGGTCAGGAGCTCATTATTATTCGACTGAAGCGCGCAGCCGAATAACACTCGCTGCGTAGACGTTTGTAGCACGGCAAAGACGCAATGCTTCGTTCCCGTTATTTCAGGGAACCGGGGTTACGTGAGTAACCTAAGCGTTCCCTTTCAATACGGTTCACTTCGCATTGCGTCAGTTAGCTGACGCTATGGGGGAACGTAATCCCATCACGCCGTGCATACACAACTTACTGAAGTGCCTTACCGGAGAGACACTGCGTGTGGCCCTATACCCGGCATATTCACAGCTTTAAAAAGCAAATGTGTAAGCACCATATAAATTGTTGACGCGCACACGGTGGGGTTTTAAACGCACCGGGGGCACATAACATAGCACAAGACGGCGAGGTACCGAGCGCGCCGCGGCTGTGCGAGATAAGTAAATTCAGAGTCACGTTGGTGAGCTCGCTGAGCGCACCGTGGTGTACACATAAAACGCATGAGCGTGCATGATTGAGCCGAGAGAACCTGCGCTCGTAGGGCAGGGACGTCTAAGCTGTACAATCTGACAACGTAGACGGCGAAGACCAGCCGGCCGCGTAGCAGATATCAAATATAGATATAGATACCCCTGTAGACCAAGTTCATGAAGAAGCCAAACTCGCACAGAGTGGGCTCTATATAGGACATAGCTCATAGAGGGGCGTGAGCCAGTGCGATGGTTTCAACGATCCATCTAAATAACCACTGTTAGCAACAGACATACGTAGTGAGTGATCTGCGCAGCTCACGAACGGCCGATCTGACTATAATATGCGGCAGAACGGTTCGTAGCGTGGGATTATACAGATACCACAATAGTGTGAACCCAGGTGCACCCTCGAGCGCATCGGGATGCATATAGGTAGTATTATAGTGCACAGATCGGTGAGCTTTCCAAGCGCGCCGTAAATGTGTATTGACTATAAATTACACGGGCACAGGTGAACACTTGAATACATCGTGAATGCATATAGATGAATCAGAGTGTTATAATGCACAGGCCGGCAAGATTCTCGAGCGCGCCGTCATGTGTTCTGATAATAAATTGTGCGCACACGGGTGAACTCTTCAGTGCACCGTGAATGCGTATAGATAAATCAGTGCACACAACGCGCCGTGAATGTGTACAGATATGATTGATGAACGTAACGGTGGGCACCCAACGCACCGTGAACGTACACAGATGAACAACAATGTATGTGTCACAAAGCATAACACAGCTGTGTATACAGGTGAGCTTTCCCAAGCGCATCTTATTGTATACCAAAATGTTATAGCGTGTACATGTGAGCTTCTCTAAGCGCACGGTGGACGCATATAATTAAAAACCATATCGTGCATACAGGTGAGCTAATGGGCGCACCTTTAATGCAACAAACCTCAGTAGTGCGCGAAGCAGGGATGTCGAAGCTGTAAACTGACAACGTGGACGGCGGGGACCAGCCGGCCGTGTCACAATTGTCAAATGAGAAACCTCTAAGACCATGCCCATGCTCTAAGACAAGTGAGCATAATTGTCACGGGAGGTGATAACGTCAACGATCCATAAATAGCCTGTATTGACAGGTGCTCTAGTGAGTGATCTGTGACGCAGATGAACAGCTGATCGTCTGATGTACGTCAGACATATGTGTCATACAGGACCTTGGACAGTTCCAGAGCGCTGTGCCTCGGGCACCGTCCGCATCTGATAAATGACAGGCTTATGAATAAAGTGAATGGCCAGCCGTAAAAGCATGGTTCGCTGTTACCGCCGCCGTCCGCATCTGAGAGATGACAGGCTTGTGAATTAAATGAATGGTCGGTCGTAAAAGCGTGGTTCGCTGTTATCACGGCCACATAGATATAGGTAGGGGAGAGAGCCGCCGTGCCTCTGTAGTGAGGAGAAAAGTGTTCCACCGGCGATTCGCGGGGGGTTTTGACTTTCAAATGTCACTAGACAGAATGGATCAGACTTTGCATAAGGACGCCTCGTGAAAGGGGTCCTAGCAGCTTGTGTCAATGTGTCATAAGGCACGTAATGTAGGTCGTGTCCCACGAATGCCATCTCCGCACGCCCATCGTAATGGGTAAATATTGGTAGTTAAGCATGAGATGCGTATCACTCTGATTGAACATAGCTTATAAAGCGATGCAATGAGTTTATAAAGGAGATGACTCGTCAGCTTGTTCAGGGGGCGAGATCTCAGTCTGGTTCGGTAAATAATGAAACCACCGTAGATTGCCCGACCGCATTATCACAATAACACGGTCGAGAGTGCTGCAGTGCTAAATCATCCTCTTAATGTACCGTATTCACAGTACAAGGTGATTTATATGAGACAAACGGCGTTCCACGCGCCGAAGGCTGATTGCCGTCGTAAAGCGTGTTCAACCCACAGCAAATGCTGGGCTAGCTCGTAATGACAGCACTTCATGCAGCCGTGTGTAACTTAAGCAAGCTTCCCGGCCGTCAGCTCGGGGCGGGACCTTTGCTTAGTCAAACTGAAGTGGACTTATGAACAGAATGCCACGATATTCAGCTTTCTGAGGCTCGTTAGAGGGGTACGTGTGCCCGTCTTAAACGAGATGCCGCGCGCGTCTGACTGTGCGCGCGCTTTAAGCTTTGAAACTTATTGTGGCGGGTAGCAAGCTCACTTGAGGTTGATATTACCCTTAATATCTCCGGGTATTGGAGCGGAGGTGTGAGCGTCTTCGGATCCGCTAATATAAATCAGCTATATGGCCGAAAAACGTCATAAACCGCTTGGCTGTAAGCCTTTGAGTGGCCGTCCGGAGAGGGCGCGATTCAAACGCTTGGAGCCATGCAAAAGTCTGAGGCTGTCCTTCCTCTAGGAAGAGAGAATAACAGCCGTAAGACCGTGCTCGTTTGCGCCATCAGCATCGTAGCGGAGAAACTGAGGTGGGCTGCGAGCGAATTTGGCAGAAAGGTGTTAGAGACACCGTACAGTCGTGGGGTGTCAATACACAGTATATGGCCAAACCGGGGTTTTTTCGGCTAGCGTCGATAGAATTATGGACAGCGGGCTGTGTGTGCGTATTACTGATTGCTTGTCTGTAAGGCGATAAAGTGTTTAGAGACACCGTACAACCGTGGGTGTCAAAACACAGTATAGTAAGCACGGAAATTACTCTTTTTAGAGGAATTAAATACCGTTCGCCACTATAGTGAGGTCGCATAGCCGACAGTATTACACAGTATGTTTGGATAAACAGCACACAGAAAACATTTCAGGGCAGTCCAGCCGAGGCGCGACATAACCCCTTTTCTCCCAGACAGTTTCGTTCTCTGTTGATGCAGCTGTGCTGCGGAGACCAGAGCTCAGCCGTTCAGGTGCACAAGCCTCAGTAGTGACGGTGACCGAACGGCTCACGGAGCAGGGTAGTATGTCTAGGTGGTTTAATGTCAGACTGAACCCATCGCAGAGAGGAAGTCTGCCGTGAGGCCCACGGTTTTGCCGTTTATTAAAAGGGCAGAAAAACCGGGTATATATATAAGAATGTACCAATATTCAGCGCACTGATATAGGACGGGACTGAATAAAGGGAGGTATTCGGGCCTCAGTATATTATAAACAAATTCGTTCTGCCTCTGATTCCGTCTAAACCAGAGAGAAATTACCAGGCAGACGAAGAATGAGCTATCTGAAGTGAGATCGGCTCAGGCCAGTAAAGCTCTATAATAAGTGTTTTAGCGCTCCAATAGAGGCGTGTCCGCCTTATCGAGCAGACGAATGAGATCGCGCCGCTCCACGAGGGGAGGGGCATGAAGCTCTGTAATCGTTGGAACACTGGACAGCTGCATTTAGAGGCAGCGAGCCGTAATACCGCGTGCTAGCTAAGCCGTTAAGAGACCTCACCACTGTGGGGAAAGGAGCGAGGGACTCCGCGAGCGTGGAGCACGAGTGGCTGTGCTATGACAGAGACAGGGGCAGACCGCCCGTGTTTGCTTGTCGTATGCATCTATCCAGGTCTACGGTTCCCCGCTTGTTCATCTCAACAAGAGAGGAACGGCAGAGGGGAGCAGCAACACAGACAGAACAGCCATGCGTCGTGACGGTATCACCCGATGCACTCGGGGGATTAATATATGTGCCAGAGATCTCGCCACTGAATGTGAGAGGAGCGAAGGGACTCTGTAAGCATGAACGGTTGCGGTGTGACAGAACACAGGGGGGGTTAGTCCGTGTGTGCTTGTCTATGCATCCATCTAGTCTCATGGCTCGCCGTGTGTTCATCCCGGCGAGAGAGGAACAGCAGGGGGAGCACGAAACATGGATAAGACAACCAAAGCATAAGCGCGGTCCCGGCGTGGGAGGTGCCAGACCGGTAACGCGCTCGGAGGAAATTCATAGCAGAGAGGCTCACCGAGCCGCTGTGCTGGACGCTATTACAACAGCGCCTGCTCTTTTAGCTTATAGCTTTATATTAAAAATATTGATCTTACCGGGCGGCCGCAGGGGAGACCTCGTCAGGCGTGTGTCCGCTGCACAGGGCTCGTACCACGGCAAGCGAAGGCTATCTTCGGTTCTCGGCCGGAAAGCGGCAGGGGAAGACGCTAGACCTGGACTCTGCTATCTTCGGTTCTCAGCCGGAAAACGGCAGGGGAAGACGCTAGGCCTGGACTCCGCTGCAGGGCTTTTGTCAACGGCGAGGTAAGGCTTCTTCTTTTTCTTCGGAGCAGCGAGAGGTTCGCGCTGAAGGAGAAAATAATGAGCTCCTGACCATTGAACCGCGCTTATATAGGGACGCGTTCCTCCCGCGCGCGGGTTCAAACGTCATTGGTCTGTACTTTGTACAGACGTTAACCAATAGGCTTCAGTCACGGAGTAAACAGGAGTTTCCCCCATAGCGTCAGCTAACTGACGCAATGCGAAGTGAACCGTATTGAAAGGGAACAACCTAATATGTTTTTGGCAATGGTGCATTAATAAAAACCTTTCTGTATGTGGCAGCCATTCTAAAACTGGAAGTGATTTCAGTGCATTATGCTTCACTCACTCATTAAATGATAAAGTTTGACAATGTTTTGCATACAGTAATTCAGTCCACATAATGATTATAGAAATTTTAGTGCAGATGGTTTCTATAGATTCTATATAGGGCAATTCCCATTAGGATGGTCGACACTCTCAAGCACTTTTCAATTCAATCTCTTTGTTCAATGTTTAGCATGAGACAGATGCTATAAAGATGTCAAGTGCAGAGAGAACAGGCAGATCGAGTAAAAGCATTAATGCTGACCCTGTGAGGAGAGAGGAAGTCCCAAGGGAGAGAAGCAAGTAAATAGATCAGAACCATTAATATAACACAAAATTATTTGCCAAAGTAATGCAGCTAACTGGAAATATATGAAAAATAGGCATGCATTATTATGGATTTTCCAAGCAGATATGATAGCTGATAAGTGTAATGAGCTAAATGTGGATGGATAATATCAATATCATCTTATTTAATATTCACTGTAATACACTCACCTAAAGGATTATTAGGAACACCTGTTCAATTTCTTTTTATTGCAATTATCTAATCAACCAATCACATGGCTGTTGCTTCAATGCATTTAGCAAAATATTTTGCAAAGAGCAACTTTGACTGAAATAGCCACTAGTTACAACCGATGTATGCAGCAAAGCATTTGTGAAGCCACAACACGCACAACCTTGAGGCGGATGGGCTACAACAGCAGAAGAAGGTACCACTCATCTCCACTACAAATAGGAAAAAGAGGCTACAACTGCACAAACTCACCATAATTGGACAGTTGAAGACTGGAAAAATGTTGCCTGGTTTGATGAATCTCGATTTCTGTTGAGACATTCAGATGGTAGAGTCAGAATTTGGCGTAAACAGAATGAGAACATGGATCCATCATGCCTTGTTACCACTGTGCAGGCTGGTGGTGGTGGTGTAATGGTGTGGTGATGTTTTCTTGGCACACTTTAGGCCCCTTAGTGCCAATTGGGCATCGTTTAAATGCCACGGCCTACCTGAGCATTGTTTCTGACCATGTCCATCCCTTTATGACCACCATGTACCCATCCTCTGATGGCTACTCCCAGCAGGATAATGCACCATGTCACAAAGCTCGAATCATTTCAAATTGGTTTCTTGAACATGACAATGAGTTCACTGTACTAAAATGGCCCCCACTGTCACCAGATCTCAAGCCAATAGAGCATCTTTGGGATGTGGTGGAACGGGAGCTTCGTGCCCTGGATGTGCGTCCCACAAATCTCCATCAACTGCAAGATGCTATCCTAAAAATATTGGCCAACATTTCTAAAGAATGCTTTCAGCACCTTGTTGAATCAATGCCACGTAGAATTAAGGCAGTTCTGAAGGCAAAGGGGGTCAAACACAGTATTAGTATGGTGTTCCTAATAATCCTTTAGGTGAGTGTATTCACTACTAAACAAATCCGGATGTATAAAACATTTCTTATTTGCTTAGAAGTTCTTTGATGAACTGAAAACTAAGCTAAAGTCGGTGTTTACTGTTTTCAACATAAAATCATCTTACATAATGTAAAGAACATTTGTGTGAATATACAGTATAACCTTGATATCTTTAAAGGAAAACACCACCGTTTTCAAATATTTTACTATGTTTTTACCTCATCTTAGACTAATTAATTCATACCTATCTTTTTTTATGCGTGCACTTAATCTTTGTACAGCGCGTTGTGAATGTGTTAGCATTAGCCTAGCCCCATTCATTCCTTAGGATCCAAACAGGAAGAATTTAGAAGCCACCAAACACTTCCATGTTTTCCCTATTTAAAGACTGTTACATGAGTAGTTACATGAGTAAGTATGGTGGCACAAAATAAAACGTGGCAGTTTTTTAAGCGGAAAAAAAAGAGAATTATATTGTATAGCGGAAGAGCACTTAGTTTGCAGTACTTCGACCTCGGCGCGCAGTAACTAAGTGCCATACAATATAGTTCTCATTTTTATCCTTTAAAAAAATTGCCACGTTTTATTTTGTGCCACCCTACTTACTCGTGTAACTTCTCATGTAACAGTCTTTAAATAGGGAAAACATGGAAGTGTTTGATGTCTTCTATATTCATCCCTGTTTGGATCCTAAGGAATGAATGGGGCTAGGCTAAATGCTAACACATTCAAAACGCGCTGTACAAAGATTAAGCGCACACATGAAAAAGGATAGGTATGTATTAATTTGTCTAAGTGGAGGTAAGAACATAGTAAATTATTGAAAAACTGGTGTTTTCCTTTAATATTGCCCGAGTAAGGGGATGTCAAAGATTGAAATCAATGTAATCTCATTTAGATTTAAAATACAGTGATCATATTTGTTTCTCATACAAACTATAGTAAGTATTTAAAAACCTTAAGAGGCAAGTGACTATAATAGACTCGAGACATTATTGAAAGTTTAACTACTTTTAAATGCTATTTTAAAATGCTGATAAAATAACGAGTCACAGAGTCTGTCTGAACTTCTTATGTCACCATCTGTCATAAGAATATTGTGTTGTCAAAATAATTTTATTGTTAGAAAAATATAACTAGAAATAGATACAGTATGCTCTGGAAATTACCATTTGCATTTTATACACTATAAATATCAAAAAAATGAGTTCATTTTGTAAGCACTCTGGATCTGTCTGCTCTGGTTAAGTGAGGAAGGCTTCTATTAGCCCCTTTATCATTGTGCTGATAGTTTGTCTCCTCTAATGACACCTCCTGCCATCTCAACCCGATACTCCTAATTATACCTTATTTTATTTAACAGCGGGAGAAACGGGAGGGCGGTGGTGACGAGAGACGGGGGTCGGTCCGGGTCTGAGGATCAGGGCTGGATAATCATTGTTCTAATTGCTTGTGTTGCATGTGAGGACCTTTTTTAAAGAAAAGCTCATTTAGCGAACAACTGAATTAGCATATTCAGATGTGCCTGAAAACAAGCCGCTTGTAAACATCTGGTGTAGCGAGTCGTGGATCAGACTGTTGTGAGAAATTGATTAAGCCAATTAAAGCTTAATTTATTGCTGTTATGTCGACAATTATAGAGCTTTTCAGGCTTTTACGTCCATTTGCATAGCATCACCGAAGCTCTGTTTAGTGTAGCTGGGTTACAGCTAGCTGACCAAGGAAATTAAATGGCTTATACTGGTTATGTAATACAAGTAATATCCATAAGGCAAATATACTCTAAGTGTATTTAATACTTATAGCATTAATTTTACATGATAGGTGCCAATTTAAAGATGCATTTTAACCTACGCATTATAACTAACATAAAGGTATTATAATGAGATGCATTATTTAGGATCATGTACTCATGCCAGGGGTTAATTTGTGGATTATCGCCATTAGCTGCTTAACCCTGGCCTAGTTTCCCATTGCAGATCTAAAGGGCCCTTCATACGATATCTTAAATGACTCTGTAATGGTTTTAATGAGGAGAAATGTGATCTAGTCTGTTCGCTCCGGTCTGATCTCAAGGTGTAAACCGATGCAGATGGTGTGAGGTGTAATCCTTTTATCCCGCACAGAACATCTGAAAAAGTTAAAATAATGGAAACAGATTATGTGCAGAGACAGGTGCACTGCAAAAAATGACTTTCTTACTTAGCATTTTTGTCTTGTTTTCAGAATAAATGTCTAAAAATTCTTAAATTAAGATGCATTTTCTTGATGAGCAAAATGACTTAAAGCTCCACTGTGTAAGATCTACTCCCATCTAGCGGTGAAAGTCTATATGACAAGTAACTGAATATTACTTTCTAGCCCCCCCCATTCGGAACGCGTTTTAACTCGTACGGTGGCCCAGCCGTGTCATGCCAAGGTTAACATGGCTTCCAGTAGCTACAAAGCAAAAGCAATGAGAAAAAAATGAACAATTTGCAATGCCCTTTGCCTGTGATCCATCAAAGCACACAGATTTATGTTTAACATGAAAAAAGTCTCATTGTCATGATATGTCCGCTTAAAATCGCATACAAAAAGCAACCATGACGGGTTTAAATGGACGCGAACTAATATTATGTCAAAGTACAATGCTTATGTTTTAAGTAAACAATACATGTCCGTGTATATGTAAGAGCTTTCTCTCATATTGGTGAAAAAAGATCGCGCAACTTTCACAAGCTTGTAAAATGAAACGAAAGACGCCCAGATCAGACGCTTTTATCAGAGTATTATGTCAGACATTATGTCAGAGTACAATGCTTATGTTTTAAGTAAACGTTACATGTCCGTGTATATGTAAGAGCTTTCTCTCATATTGGTGAAAAAAGATCGCGCAACTTTCACACGCTTGTAAAATGAAACGAAAGACACGCAGATCAGACGCTTTTATCAATGAAAGGCTACAAATAGGGCTGTCACCGTGTGTTTGTGCTAGAGGTCAGAAAAGATGAAAAACATTTATCTCAGTACCTCAGATTACATAAATGGGCGGAGAGACGGCGTGTGTCTGTTCGGACACATTAAACCACATGCATGTTTACACTAACAAGTGTTATGCATAATCATGCTAAAGTTAGCCAAGGAACTATAAAACTTCAAGTTTACAACATGGACTGTATAGATGTAAACGAATATGCTGAATTACCTGTGGAGAATATAGAAAGTAAACTTCAGTGTCCCTTGAGCCCCATCTTGGGAAACTAACTCCAATAGTGACTTTGGTCTTGATGTTTTTCCTGTCACGTTGTCGTTTAAAATCCCCGTTTCGCATCCTTGGTGATTTGTTTTAATGTCCTCGAGAATATGTCTTCAACAGGCTTTCAAATCAAAGCATTAGATCGCAGGTTCATCACGGTGTGCGGTTGTTGTAAAATCCGAAGGATTCAGCTACGCAGGTCACAGGCTGCATACGTCATCAAGCCTGGTTTATTTAAATCAACTGAGCATTACATTCGCAAGTCATATGCATATTACATCAATTTACAATTAACTAAGAATAATTGTCAGCTTTATAATTGTTAATATTCTGAAATAAGTCTTGATGACGTATACCGCCTACACATGCAACCTACGGAGGCTTCAGCTATCGGCCACCTGAGTGTAGAGTGAAAGCGCGAAAGGCGGAGCTTGAATTTCAGGAATGTCCCTCGTCGGCGAATGTATTTCAAAGATGGAGGCACAACATGGATTCAGCCAGAGAGCGCTTCGACGGTATGCATTTTAAATAGCAGATTCTACACTTACGAGAATACTTTCATTAGTGGGTGGGAAGTAATTACACATGAATGAGCACATACTTTTGAAAGAAAACATGGGTTTTTGTTAAGAATTAACTCAATAAAGTACACAGTAGAGCTTTAAGAAAATAAGTCTAGTTTTTAGAAAAAAATACAACTTAAGTGAATTTGTGCTTAAAACAAACAAAAAAATCTGCCAATGGGGTGAGAAAAAAATCTTGAAATAAGTTAACTTTTTTCTTAAACACTTAATTCAACAATTTTTTTCTCATTGAAAATAGACTTATTTTCTTAGGTCATTTTGCTCATCAAGAAAATAAATATTGATTTACAGTAAGAAGACTTTAAATTTATCATTACATTTTTTATGTTTAGATATTTCTACTGAAAACAAGACAAAAATACTAAGTAAGAAAGTCATTTTTTGCAGTGTAGTGTATGTGTCTTTATTAGGGCCGGGACTCGATTAAAAAAATTAATCTAATTAATTAGAGGCTTTGTAATTAATTAATCTAAATTAATCGCATTTTAATCTCATATAAATATTTGACCTGAGAACATTAAGAAGTATTTTTACATGGATTTTTATGAATAATGACTGAATACATAAGCTTAACAAAATATTGTTTATTTTTGTTCAACCAAGTCGTTGTACCCGGAGTCCACGCTAGCTGCTGTATGTTTTGCATTGAGATGATACTTGAGGCTCGATGTGCTGCGGTGATATGTGAATTCCTTGTTGCATATCTTACACACAACCATGCTCTTATCGACGCTTGCAGTGATGCGCGGGTCAATGTATAAACAACCCGCCCGCAAATCGGACCGCAAAGAAAATATATACCCGACCCGCTTCCTGGCCCGCATTTCTTAAAGTAGTTTGTTTAATATTGCAGGGTTCGGGACTTCTCAGGTTTTGACTGTCTGTGTTCTGGTACCTATGTGCGCGGATGCCCCACCTCGCGTATAAAAACAACAAAACATAATATACTATATAGCCTATATTAAAATTAAAATATATAAAAATGTGCATAATATATTTTTTAAGTTGCACATCGTTTATAGGTTTCTTAAGTGAGATTCGGATGTGAAAAGCGCTGCATAATGTACGCGCCTTTAGTGTTACCATTGAAACTTAACTAAATTAAAAAAATAAGAGGTGATATATAGCTTTAGCCTACATAAATGCTTATTGCTTTAATGTTGCGAGTTCCTCTTCGACTTTTCTTGCTGTTATGTTTATAATAGTTCATTGTTCAGAGTTCATATTGATGATCTTATAGTCAATTTAAAAATGCTCTTACAAACTGACTCTATTCGTTTAACTTTTTTCCTTTACCTGCCGTCGCTGTTCTCTGTGCGTGTCCTCCGTCAAAGTAGCCTATTAAAATTAATATGAAGTTGATTTTTAAAAGTCTTAAGCACACCGCAAATCAAACGTGCTGCTACAGTATGCTCTAAATGCGCGTGTAAATTTAACTTCTGGGCACTGCCAGGCTGATTTTTTGAAAAGTAAGTGATATAGGCTACTCACTGCATGTTTTGGCATTCGGTAGCATATGCATCAATGAGATGCAAGGTGTTGCTTTTAATGTTCTTTTTAATTTATATTCACAAAACCTAACAACAAAACATTGTTTATAATTACGAGACAAATTATTTGAAACGAAATTCGTTTTAAAGTAGCAAACAAAACTTAAATTAAACTCGTAATAAACTAATTAAATTGAAACAAAACAACATTACAACAATATTTAAACCCAACAATACTCAAACATTAACATATAACAGACATTACGATACATGTTAAAATAATCTGTAGTTTGTTGGTAGATGTTTATTGGGCAAAACCTGCGTTGCAAACCTCCATTTACCAGAATAAATCATTTTTACTTTGAAATTGATGCGTTGTCACGTTAAAATCAGCTGTTCGTTTAGGTTCCGTCTACTTTTATTTACACTGCATCACAACCCCGGAGTTCTCGAACTAAAACAGGGTCTGCAGCATTTACGAATGACTCTATTAATAAGTGCGATTAAAATGCGTTAAAATGTTTAACGCGTTATTTTTTGTGTAATTAATTAATCTTAATTAACGCGTTAAAGTCCCGGCCCTAGTCTTTATGTATATGTGTGTCTTTACGTATATGTGTGTGTGTGTGTGTGTATGTGTGCGTGTGTTGGAATATATTATATTTCAACATTAAAGTGGCCATACCTCTGCTTCACTGGTTCGTAATTGATTCCCAGTGGCACCGCAGCTTCCAATCCGTCACTCAATTTGATTGACAGCCAGCACAGGACTATTGCTTACAGTTATGATTTTATAGCATATTGTGGCAAGTGTCTTAAATGTTTATTAGCTTTACCTGTGTGACATATTCAGGTGCATTTGTAAATTTGGTGTTGAAGGTTAAATATTGTATAGGAAACTAAAACTTGCACACTGCCGTATCTTTCAAAATGTAGCGTACTTGGTTACCAACAAGAAACAACACAAAATGTTGCATGAACACAAAACGAGCTATTTTGATAAATAATCTAAGCGCACAGCTGCCGGTACCTATTGACTTCCATAGTAGAAAAAACACATAGTATGAAAGGATTGTGATAAACGATGAAGAAGATATTTTGATAAATTATGGTAAGCACAAAGATGACGGTACCCATTCACTTCCATAGTATTTGTTTTTCCTACTATGGATTTTTTTGTGTGTATTAATTAGATTTAAAAAACTCATACAGGTCGTTATATTTGCGCTGCCTACTGCTGTGACATCATACAAGTGAGAGGGTCGTTGTACATTCCCATACATTCATTTATTTCTCAGTCCGCCACAAAATAAAAACTGACCACCACAAATAAGATGTTTGCACATCGCGTTTATCACTACCTCTGTCTCACAGGACAGTTTCTGTACAAACACCCGTGGCGTCGGTCGACGCGCTCCGCTGAGCTACATTTAAGTTGCATTTAAGCATATATGCGGACGTGCACGACACGGACGTGCCGCCACAAACTGCAAGGCTGGAACAAAACGGTTATGGTGTTCCTGATTCTCAACCTGTGGATGTTTTTCATCGCTAAAAGGGAGTTTGGGAACTTATAGCAAAGCACAGATGACAACAGGTTTACTCGAGACAGCGCAAGCTAGCACGAAGGTAAAGCTAATCTTTTACATTATAGCGATGATGCTGATAGTGACGATTCTCTCAGACCAATTAGTAATCTACATTGTTTCACGTCACGTTTTGGTATCAGCTCGGGTCACTTGGAACCCTGACCGAGGTGGTACTAAAAAAAGTATTGGGTACTACGTACTGCACCCAATGGAAAAGCTCCCAAAACTAAGCTGACCCAACCCAAACCAAACCGCGGGGTACTATGCAATGGAAAAGCCATTACTGCCATTACTGTACTGTGCATTACAAGGTATACATATCAGTTTTTGTGTTCCCTGGAGATCAAACCCATGACATTTTGTGCTGCTAACATAATGCTCAACTAATTGACCTATAGGGACACTCTTGGATATATCCACTATCAGACAGTAGCCAGGTTTTCATTACAGATTTGCACAACACCTTCGCAATATTTTCTAAATGTCAAGAAAAACGATTGTTTGCATTAACCACTGTTATCCAAAAAGTCCTTCCAAAAGTCATGGCGACAGATGGTAGTTTTACTTATCACAGCTGCATGAAGTCGAACACACCTACAATTTTTAAAGGGGACATATCATGAAAATCTGACTTTTTTCATGTTAAAGTGCTATAATTGGGTCCGCAGTGCTTCTATCAACCTAGAAAATGTGAAAAAGATCAACCCAGTAACTTAGTTTTGGTAAACCATTCTCTGCAAGCATGTGAAAAAATAGCTAATTGAAATTTGGCTTCCCCTGTGATGTTATAAGTAGATAATAACGCCCCTTAATCTGCACTATCCAACCACAGCACTGCCATTTAATGCAGAGATCAGCTCATTTGCATTTTAAAGGACACACCCAAAAACCGGCCAATTTTTGCTCACACCTACAATGTGGCCATTTTAGCATGCTATAATAAATTATCTTTATGGTATTTTGAGCTAAAACTTCAAAAATGTACTCTGGGGACACCAAAGATTTATTTGATTTGATTTATTTATTTAAACATTATCTTTTCCATGTTTAAAACCGTTCACCCGCTACATTTAATCAGTTCAGGTGTGAATATCAAATAGCACACAAATGGTGATCCTCAAAACATCTTGCGTTTTGAACTCAGCCACTATGTTAATGACTCATCATGGCAGTTTCGCACTTACTGTAGGCGAACACACGGGCCTGCGCTCCTAATGCGAGAGCAGACATTTGGTCTTTTACAGTCATCTAAAGGAGCAACTTCACCAGAACAAGGCCACTCACCACTAGAGGGGAGCCAATTAGCCGCTTGCATAACACTTCACTGTGAAGTTCATCTAATGCTGTTAAGAGCCATAATTGCTCTGGTGGACGTGCGAGAGACAGAGAGAGAGAAAGAGACAGCGCGATAGATTGAGGAGGCTGTCTGGAAACGTTTTAATCAGACGAATCTCTTCGGGGAATGAGGAAAGGTTACGCAGGTTTGTTTTCGTCACGGAAGACTGGCTTCACGGCATAACAACCGGTCGCTGGTACGGGCTTAGTTCGTATCGTCTCTCAGCCATGCCGTGTAAACAAAACATGCTTGTTTGTTTGCTTACATCATGTGAGGTGTGTTTATGGATGCTACCTGAGTGTTAACCTAATCAAACAATAACTAGCACACTTTAATTATCCAAATAACAACCCTCTAACGTGATTGACTGTGTGTATATGTCCGGGTGTTTACGACACTCGCAGTCTCTCTAAACCTCTCATTTAGCTGTTATTGACTTGTCAGTGGCTGTGGATGGGTTTGACACCTTTCCAAACATGCCAGCTGTCTGCCTAATCGCATTCAAGTCTATCTGCAATGTCATTGCTTTCGGATCTGGGAACGTTATTGTGATATGGGTTGATTTAGGTGATATTGGGAAGAGCTGCAGTGCATTTCCTTTCATACATGAATCTGTTCCAAATGTTATGCAGCACAATTATGCTGCCTCCTAGGATGTCTTGTTCAGGCCAAATACGAAAGCATCATTGATTGTAATATTCACAGTACAAGCCAGCCCAGAATGCATTGCACTCTGGAAAAAGCTAGTAAGGTTGTGAACAAAACTACAGAACCAATTCATCTATTCTGCAACATTGTGTGTGCTATATTTACATACCCACGGCAACGGCTTCCAGTTTGGGAACCATTGGCCTGGGATCATACTGTAGGAATGTTATGCAGGGTTCATACCTGCGGCGGTAAGCGCGGCGCGAATTGAGCGTTGCCGCGGGAAACGCACAAGTTGAAAAATCTGAACTTCAGCGGATTTCGGTGCCGCGTTAACCAATCAGGACCATGCTGTAGTTGTGACGTGATTACAGGAAGCAAGCAATAGGTGTGTTCGACTTCATGCGGTGCTGCGCAGACCGATCGGCGGCTGACTTGAAGCAGTGCATTCCGGTTAGTAATTTTGTCCGACTTCAGCTGGCGCTGCAGGCACGTGACTGTGTCATATGGTTTTTAAGTACCGCGAGAGGGTTTCGAGAGTAGCCGGCTAGCTCAGCCGGTGCAGCTTCTCCAGAGCAGCTGCACGGAGTTGTGTTGACGTAACAGCTTTACATGATTGGCTGCCTCACTGATGACAAGGATCACGTGGGTTTCAAGTTTAATCCAAACTTTAGTTCCACTAATAAACATTATAAATTCATGTTTTAAAACAGGTAAAACACTTTAATATGCTTAAATATGTTATATTGTGTCGTGTAATAAAATAAAAATGAAAATAACAAACTCTATTGGTATTTTAATAATATAGGCTTGTTTCCCGTTATTTTTGGGTATACAGTATAAGCAGCAATTAAAATATTCAATATAAAATGTTTCTAGTTGCAAGTTTTTATTAAAAGGTTTGTTTTATCAAATTCAGCATCTAATTCACTTCATTTGCGATTAAAAACAAGGAAACACGGCGCACACGTCACTACGGCAAGCAGCAGGTGTCCGGCTTGATGGCTCCGTCTTCAGTTCCTCCCTCGACTGCAAGCGGAAAACCTCGCCGATCGGTCTGCGCAGCGCCGGATGATCTTGAACACACCTATAGTCTCAGCAGAGTCGCAGAAGCCCATCCCATGGCGTGAATTACTAGAATTTCACGCAAGGCTTTCATGCGCGAATGAAGCGAGTAAACTCAAATGTTCAAGCGTCCAACTATGCATGAATATCGCGTTTTTGCTGCCTCTACCGCGGCTGGTGTGAATGCACCATTAGGATTCTCAAAATTTCTCTCACACTGCCAAACCCTGGATAAAATCGTACAATGTCACCCTGCTTTAGTCAGGCATACTGTATCGTAGGTTAAGTTTGTCTGCTGTGTAAAGCTAAATATGAGCATAGTTTATATAATGTTGGCCAAAAGAATCATAAAAAAACTAATATTAAAAGATTTTAAGATGTAGTCCTGCAGTGTGGCTTCTCCTATGACAACCTATGACATAAAGTCTCTTCTCGGATTAGTCTGTTTTTGTCAAGTCGTGCAGTCTGACATTAATGACACAGCTGAGATCCCACGCCGTGACATGGATTATAGCTGGGATCATATTTGTACAGTCTGACATGCAACAATCTTAAAGGACTATTGAAAATTGTACAGTGTGTATCAAGCTTTAAGCAGTCTAGACAGTGGCAAAGTCAGCAAGAGAAGTGAATTGCCTCTACTGAGCTGTTATTAGCGTCTCGATGTTGCCAGGGGGTTTTGAGTGCTTAACAGTCATGGCTACATTTGCAAGCACCAGTAGTAAAACAGAAATGACAGATTTGAACAAGACTATCAGTATGTAGCCAAAGCCTTTACTTTGTGTTTACTTAATCTCTTCGCGTTGGGCCGCAGTACGTGTTTGCTTCACTGTTTGGACTTTTTCACTTTTAACAGTGTTATTGTAGAATTTGGCTCGTGACATGGATTTTTACTACAGTCGTGCCAGAAATTCATAGACTCTGAGCGCACTCAATGCCATTTTGAGGATGAATCTCGCAGCACTCGGTAGCTCACTTGAGAGTGGATGATGGCACATTTGCAGAGTATGTTTTTTGCTAAATGTGCCGTCCAGTGCTCCTGCGGTATTCTCTGGATTCGGCTGTAATTGGCACAGAGGAGAGAGCGAGAGGCTTCATGTTACATTGTTAGTTTAAAGCCCCATAGGACTAGACTGGAGCAGGTGGCCCACCACAGCCATTAGGAAGGCTGGAGTTTGTGTGCACGTCTGTGGCTGCTTGTGTACGTGAAAGCGAGACTGGAATGTGTTTCTGTTTATGCTTAATAGCCGGAATGATGGAGTCGTAACTTAATAGGAATCTGGAATTTTCTGTTTATTTGCTTGCAGGTGTTCTGCAGTCACAGAATTGGATCTGTATATGTTTCACTTTGTTTGTAGAGGTACAGTTGGTTAGAGAGTAGATTTGATACAGCTTTGTGACATCACAATTACCAGTTCAGAAAATGCAGTTTGTGAAATGTGGTGTTTTATACCTAACATAAGGCAAAAGTCATTCCTAGTAAAGCATTGTATGTATTATATTTTTATTTTAGTATGAACTGTATGTTTTTTTATTTTTTTATTTTAGCATCAAGGATTACCATGATAATTCAGTAGTTTGTAATTTTACTATTCAGCATCAATATTAAGTAGTTCAGCATGTTACAATACTAAGTATTTTTTTTTAATATATAAATTTATACAAAGGAATTGATCTAATGAATATTTTTAAGGTTTATGTTTAAGTCCTTGCAAAGTCATTATAATTAATTGTTTATAAACACATTATAAATGTTAGAAATGTATTGCTAAAATATATTACCAAGAATTTAAACTATGTAAAACTGAATTGTGCAGTTTCCACATTTCTGTGTTTAGGAGTATTTGGGTGGGGCTAAATCGGTGGCTTGATGATGCACTGGAGCCACTGAGCATGGCCCCGCCCCTAACACAGTTGCGAGCAAGCATCCATTCAGGTTGTAGCGGTATTTAAAGAGCACCTATTTCATTGCTAAAAAACAATGTTATTTGGTATAATATAGGGATGCACCGATACTGGTATCGGGTATCGGCCTCGATACCACACATTTTAAAGTACTCGTACTCGTTAAAAGTCCCCCGATACCTGGAATCGATACCACGGTCTGAGAAATGTCTATGTTTGAGCGGCGTGTAAGGGGTTAATGCCTCTTGTGTTGTCCAAAGAGGCAGAGTTTACAACAAACTGGAAAACTAGTCCTTTGTTTTTTTGTTAAATTATATGACTAAAGCTGTTACCTGTAAATTTAAATCATGTTTTTTTATTAAGTACTCGGTATCGGTATCGGCAAGTACTGAAATGCAAGTACTCGTACTCGTATTCCAAAAAAGTGGTATCGGTGCATCCCTAGTATAATACAATGTTTTTGCGTGGTTTATGGTTAAAAAATATTATTTTCCACATACCGTACATTTTGTAGCTCCATATTTCACTCTCTTCCTGAAACGCACAGATTTAAAAGCACTGTGTTCCTGTTTGGCCAGCTAATCTGTACGTTGTGATTGGCCTGAATACCTCTGACGTCAGCAGAAATGTGACGCTCCTTACCATGTTTGAAAGGTTCGGTCACGATGCAATGCTAACAGGAGTTAACTTAAAGGCTGTGAGTCCGAAATGGGAGGAATTATGATAATGTCGGTCTTGTCTACATCAACAGGCCCAGGAAGTAAACTGTTGCCTACAATCTGTGTGTAATCCAACAAAAGAGATTTATGTTGGAGACGATAACTCGCGTTATTGTTTACTTTGGGGTTTGTACCTTTTGCATATCGTTTACATGTACTAATACACACACACCAAAGGAAATGTAAAAATGTGAATCGGACAATAGGTGCTCTTTAAAAGTTGAGAGACATGGCAGCTTTCCCACGAGTGGGCGTGGTTTCAGCACAGACAGCGATAGCCCCTCAGCGTTTGGGAAGCAGAGAATGCTGCCTCCAAGATTTTATTAATTATTCAAATACTTCTTTTATGCGTAAACATTTCATCAAACATTTAATTTTTAAAACCATGAAATCCTTAATAGCTGTGAAGAGCACTTGTTGTGTGATGATCACACTATACAAGCCAACATGAGTCAGATCTCATAAATTGGTCATAAATGGAAGATAGCACATATATAGATCATAGATTATTCATATAAAAAAGTTTAGTTAATGAAACTAAACCATAAAGAGACTAGAATGTCTCATGATAAATAAACAATAAAGGATGAATTGAGTGATTAGGGTCAGATAATATAAAAACTATGAGACATCTCTCCGTGTGGCTGTTGCTAGCTAGACTTCATCAGCAAAATTTAATGATCTGCTTTCTCTACCTTGTTGCTAGGCAACGTTGCCTGTTCAGCACAAGGGGCTCAAGTCACGAGCTTGTCCCAATTCAGGGCTGCGACCTTTTAAGGATGCAACCTCAGAATGCGAGCACTCTTTCTTTTAAGATGGCAGCCTTTGAAGTCGGCGAATAGAACTGAAAAGAGACGGTCTAGCCTTCGGAGGGCCCATAAGTTGCATCCCCTGCTGCACGCACGCACCGTGCCGGTCAGCAGGACACAGCGGAGACGTTTCTGACTTATTAAAATAAATATGGAAGCAGAAAAATATTTATTTATTTTAGAAAATACGACACGTCGTTGATGTAGATTAAACTTAACAAAAGTATATCAAATTAATCAACCTTAGAAATATACGCAACATACACAGAATATTATTAATATGAAACATAACTTAATACCAAAATGTTTTTTAATACACATTTTTTAATGAAGGTTTTTAAAGTTTATTTTAAAATATCCAGATGTTATATATATAGCAGTTACAGGTGCCCAATAAATCTTGGGATAGCCTAAGCTGTGAAGGACCCATTCGTTCTATCATTAAGGGGCTAAATATTCAGCTCCGCTCGTCAATGTCAGTTGTCACACGGCCGTCCAATCACAGTGGAGGAGGGGCGGGACATTACCACAACAACCAACCAGCTCACCGCTGAAGTATCACAGCTACCAAAGCCATCGGCTGGAGAAAGCTGGCACTCAGCTGAAAAAACAGCTGGCATTCGCCATTGTCCAGGCGTTTTCAGCCGCGTTTAAAAGTTTTGGTGTGCACAACCCCTAACAGCCCAGATAAATAAGGACGCACTTTGAGGCTTCATTCTAAGCATCCTTCAAATTGTGATGCCTTACTAGCCTTAAGTCGTGCTGCAGTGATATAATCGGTCTTAAAATACATCCATAGAGGTTTGCAGCCTTCAAGTCCTGCAGGTGGGCTGACATGAGGTCACCAAAAAGGTGTATGAGCAGGGCATATGTGTGCATGCCCACGTGCATT
The DNA here is from genome assembly GCF_030506205.2 of Paramisgurnus dabryanus. Taxonomy (NCBI): domain Eukaryota; kingdom Metazoa; phylum Chordata; class Actinopteri; order Cypriniformes; family Cobitidae; genus Paramisgurnus; species Paramisgurnus dabryanus. Next base: position 12,570,431 of record NC_133346.1, read on the forward strand.
GTAGGCCTGTTTTGTACTGACAAATGACTGCACAATATGCGATTTATACAGAGCCAAATAGCAGTTGTGTTTAGCATTTAAGTTAATTGGCTTTTGTGTCAGTAAAAGCTTGTTATGTTGTTACATTTGATTGCAACCAGTGTGTAAACTAGTTTGTACAAGGAGGTGTCTCACCACAATCTAGACGTATCTTCAGTCTTAAAAATCGTTAACTTAATGGCTCAACAATAAAGATTTTATTGTTCTTACTCGCTCCTACTGTGAATTCTTACTGAAAATGTCCTGAAAATGATGTCATGGGTGCTGTTGTAAACCAATCACTAAGCATTTTCACATACCTGTCTTATTCTTAACAGTATCTAAAATCATTAAGTACATCAAACACAACCACCTTTAATACTGTATAAACACGAGTCTTCGTCTCTGATTTAAAAGATGTACATGTGAGCTGCAACCTGTACAACAGTTACAGTTTTTTTGTTTTTTTTTAACAAATTAAGTCACTAAGTGATAGATTTTGGAGCTATAACACATTGTGTGTGAGCACACTGAGGTAATGTTCGCACTAACTGCTCTTCTGTTGTAGGGCCTGGGGAGAAAGATGCTGTTCGTGTTCAGATGTTATCGGCCAAACGCAAACAGCACAGAGGAGAATAGCGCTACAGTAATTAGGATGTCGACTGCCAGAGAGCAAAAACAAGAAAGAAGCAAAACTCGCAGCGTGTGAAGGACAGAGCTGTGAATTTGCTAAGGATTAACTTTGGTCACTGCTAGCATTATTTATTTGTAAAGTGGTTCTTTATTGGACTGTACGGTTCTATAAATACATTTAACATCCACAGAAACTTTCTGTTGCACAAAAGATTTATTGTAGTGTAAGAAATTGAGAAAAAAGGAAGCGGGCGGAATTATGATAATGACCGTCGTGTCACGTCACCGGCAAACTGTTGCCTACAATCCTTGTGTTTGTTGTAGTCCAAAAAAAGAGATGTACGTTGGAGACAATAACTCGTGTCATCGTTTACTTTGGGATCAGTACCTTTTGCATATCATTAAAGGTAGGGTAACAGATTTGATCCTGAAACATTTTTAGTTATGCTGGTTAAAAGTCTCCTCACATCCTGATAGCAATCACTGTGTTAAGTTGTTTAAATGTATTTGTAAAAATTTATGTCATCTGTGAAAGGCGTAGGACCAAAAAATGTTCAACAAATCATAGATTTCGGTCCGAACGGACGTTTCCTTTTATGTCCCTCATACGTAAGCGTAATTTGAATTCCCACTGCGCAGCGAGTCCACGCAGATACCATACGTCATCGGCGCGTTCACGTGCGCTCTGTCTGTAAACAGCGAGAACACCAAACTTTTCTGCTGAATTGACAACCTACACAGGAGCAACAAAACTAAAGGCATCTTTTATAACAACAACAGCAAAAACTGCCTGGATCAGCAAGAGCAAAAACCCAAATTAACATCAGTAACTTTAGTGCTTTACCACGAGATGCAAACAGCTACAGGAGGCAAAGGGTCTGAAAGGGTCGTTGCACTGTTTATTTTGGTATGTTTGTATTGAGATGGATTCAGATATTATACTTTGATGAAACGTTGTGTTGCTTATGAAATTTGTGTTCGTTTACGGATTAGCATAACGATATAGTTACTACGTCTACACAACCGAACGTGTGCTTAAACTAATTCTGATGTAAACCAGTTGTTTATGTTGGTTATTTTGGAAATGTTATTCACTTTGTACTGCAAAGTTTTCTCACTGGTGAATGAGACATGAGACGTCTGATCTGTGCGTGTTCATGTGTTTGGAAAGAGGCGTGACTTTGGATGGCGATTTGACTTGAGGGTGGGATCGGGATTTCATTGCTAGGCGGCTACCGTTAGCATTGTTCAAAATGTGTTACCCTACCTTTAACATGTACTAATACACACTTACACACCAAAGGAAATTTAAAATCCTGAATCGGATAATTGGTGCCCTTTAAACACTTTCCTGATGGGTCGGCTTTATTTAAATGAGCTATTGATTTGACTTCAGCATAAAAGCAGGCAAATTTAAAGCCAACTGCAGGATCTAGTGTGTTTGGTATGTATTTGAATGTGTAATGAACCTTAGCACTCCTGAGGCATTAGTGTGGATTACTGCCCACAAGTCACTTCTGCGAAAGAGAGAGAGAGAAAAAGAGAGAGAGGGTTAAAAGGGTAAACTGATAGAGTGTATGTAATAAGTGGGGAGCAAAGCATTTCTTCAGAAAGCTTTTGTAATAGCGTTTGTGTGTGCGGGTGTATCGGCCGGTGGGTGAAGAATCAGGTCATCTGTCACAGCGAATGGACGAGCCCTCAGTCCAAGTCGAGATCATTGTTCATACTGCAGTCTTAGTCTATACACGGTTCACACAGTTTTTTTCTTCACTAAAATACATTAGTCTTTAATGCACATAATCATTGTCTCCTTACTGTATATCACAACCACCAGCTACAGTTTACAACAATGCATTATAGCTAAAAAATTGGATATAGCAAGATGGATATAGGACTGCTATTACTATAAATGCGACGGCCTAGTGGTTAGAGAGTCTGGCTTGTAACCCAAGAGTTGCTGGTTTGAGTCTTATGGCTGGCAACCATGGTGCCCTTGAGCAAGACACCTTAACCCTAATTGCTCCCCGGGTGCTGGGATAGCTGCCCACTGCTGGGATGGGTTAAATGCAGAGGTCACATTTCTAGTATTCGTTGCATACTTGACAAGCATGCCTCTTTGGCGAAGAAAGTCCTGTTGTCCAGTAGGGCTGGGTATCGATTCAGATGTTCCAGATCGATTCAATTTTGATTCACAAGCTATCAAAACGATTAAATTTCGATTCTAGGTTCAATTACGATTCTTGGATTGATTTTTATACTCGATTCTCAATTCAACTCAATGAATATAGATTTAATACAAATACTATTTTATAAAAAAAGAACAGTGAACATAATATGTTTACAAGTGGGTAATAAATAAAAAGAAATTAAGAGCCACAAACCATTAAACTCTTATTTTAGGTACACTTGGGTACATTAAAACAGAACCCATCTCTAATTTTCAAATGTATACAATTATGTTAAATATAATATAATTTTGATGCAAGATGAAAAATGTTTGCTGAAAAAAGTCAGAACAGTCGCATTCCTTGATCAAACAGGATCAGGTTATTTCCTTTAAAAAAACGATTTGTGTCCTTTGAGAATCGATTTTGAATCGACTATGTCACCAGCCTCACACCGTCCACGGTTGGAGGCCGAGGTGGAGCGGACTTCCCTACGCCACATTTCCCGCGCCCGCCGCGGGACGGGGATTCGGTTTAGGGCCCCTTCCTCTTCGCTCGCCGCTACTGAGGGAATTCTTGTTAAAAAATAATTGCCCAGCCCTATTGTCCAGTTAAAAGAACCAATCATCAATTTTAAATGGCTGGTGATTGTGTAGGGGAGGGACTCGGTACAGAGTCATGATGCCACACTTGCCAATCTGTGCACATAGACAGCAGCTGAAACTATGTTTTTTTTTCTCTTTTTTGCCTAATTTGAGCTTAAGAAACAAAGGTTATAGTACAGTTGATGTCAGGATTAATTGTTAAACAGAATTATGTTGTGATTTGTAATTTGCCTACCGGCAGAACTTCCTCTACTTTCGGTACAACCATCTACAAACCTTAGCATATTATCAGCCAATATTAGTCTGTAATCACTGTAACAATGCTTTTGTTTTCATAATGAACTATGAATTAAAGTATGCTTTATTTGGCATATTTAGCTGTATTTTAATTAACATTAGTGTTTTACATAAATCTTTGTTATTATAAATTAATTAAAATAAAGCTGGTATGAATCCACTGCAGCACTTTAGGCAGAGGGTGGGGTGAGAAAACATGAAAGCTGTGAATAATTATGGTGTCGTTTTGTACTCATCAGTTATGAAGCTATTACATTTTTAATAATTATCCCCAGAGCCCTTTTTGAGTTTTTCCTTATTTTTCACTCTGATGTTGAAGAAGTGGCCTAGACCAGCTGTTCGAAAAGTGTTTTATTCTGTGGAATTAAATGACTATTATAATCATGTTAATTGCCTGGGCTAAATCCAGACATTGCTCTCTGACCAATTGATTCTTTTGTGTGGTGCGAATTTAATTAAAAGTCTTTGCCCTCTCATAACATGAAAGACAACTCTCATGAAGCAACCTGTTGTGGAGGCTTTGATGTGCTCTTGAGTTCGCCTTTGATGCCTCTGATCTTGCGTTGTGATCTTATTGCTCAGAACCTCGGTGGAGCGCTTTAGCAGTCGTAGCACATAAAACACTCATCGTTCAAGAAACACCAGTCTGAATGTTTTACAATCATCTTCTACAGAATATTATAAACCCCAGTCAGTTTTTCTTCCAAGTCTTTGGGTACGTTTACAGGACAACGATATACTAAAAATGCCGCACAGCATTGTCAAAATATGTGTCACATCGCAGAAAATGCAGTGTGTAAGGTAAATGTATATTTATTGAGTTCATATTATCATATTAAATTTTACCCAGAGTGACGCCTAGCTGGCAATATGTATGTTTCCATCCACCTTTTTTTGTGTGCATTTTGGACTTTCTTGTAAAAAGCACTGGATGGTAACGCCAGGATGCGCATACATAAAAAATGCTCATTAAAAAACGTATGTGCATAAGTGAGCATGATAAATTTCTTATCAGATAAGAAAACATGGCATAAACTACGATGGAAACACTTTAACTGACTAAATTTACTAAACGTAGGAAATTAGCGCAATTCCAAAGAAGCGCCAATGGGAGTGGTTATATTTACGAGTTATTTACACTGTAAAAAAATCCGTAAAAAACGGGCACAATAAATTACAAAAATTTTCCATAATACAAATTTTTTCTGTCATTTTACAATATAAGGCGCAAATTAAATATCACCTTTTTTTGTGTGCATTTTGGACTTTCATGTAAAAAGCGCTGGATGGTAACGCCAGGATGCGCATACATAAAAAATGCTCATTAAAAACGTATGTGCATAAGTGAGCATGTTAAATTTCTTATCAGATAAGAAAACATGGCATAAACTACGATGGAAACACTTTAACTAATTTACTAAACGTAGGAAATTAGCGCAATTCCAAAGAAGCGCCAATGGGAGTGGTTATATTTACGAGTTATTTACACTGTAAAAAAATTCGTAAAAAACGGGCACAATAAATTACAAAAATTTTCCATAATACAAATTTTTTCTGTCATTTTACAATATAAGGGGCAAATTAAATATCACCTTTTTTTGTGTGCATTTTGGACTTTCATGTAAAAAGCGCTGGATGGTAACGCCAGTATGCGCATACATAAAAAATGCTCATTAAAAATGTATGTGCATTAGTGAGCATGATAAATTTCTAATCCGATAAGAAAACATGGCATAAACAGCAATGGAAACACTTTAATCGACTAAAAAATAAGTTTACAAACAAAATTTACAATAAGTTTTAAAACACCTGCTATTGTGTGACACTTCCTATTTCCTATATTTTTGAATAATATGTTCCTCTGGCATTCCAAATAAACTCTTACGTGTAAAAAAAATGTCTTCCTTGTACTTTCTCTGCCAAGCCTCCTACTATCAGCTACACTTGCAGCCGTACAGGTGCAAAATCATTTAAGACATGCTTTTTTTCGGCATTAAGTAATTGCGCAAATACCAATAATATCACACACGCAAACATTATTAAATCATCATTTAAATACTTTTAATACTCTTTTAAATAACTAGCCCACATCTTTTTAGCACTAATTATCAACTGCGCGTCTTTTGTAAATCTCGACAGTTGTTATTTAATGCCAAAATGATGGTTTGCGCTAACGCAAGCTAAAAAATCTGTAGAAATTACAATGTTATTACAGCTGGGTTGCCGGTAATTTACCGTAGATTTTAATGTATGTTATTTACTGGCAAGAGTTTGTTCAAAGTTAAATAAATTTGAAATATTACCAAGTCTTTATCTTTACAGAATAAAACTATACAATAACAGCCTCATGTAAAGCATTCTGGGAACCAGAAATCATCATCAACCTTTTCTGTTTTTTTGCTTCAGATTTTGTTTCTCAGAATGTTTTGCTTGATGCTTTATTTAGTTTTACTCTGTAAAGACAAAGACTTGTAAATGTTTAATGTTCATTGAACTTTGAACAAAATGTTGCCAGTAAAAAACATAAATTTAAATCTACAGTAAGTTACCGGCAACCCGGCTGCAATTTCTACGGATTTTTTTTACAGTGTAGTAAATCTTGCCCCAATCCCTAGATGTGCATCAAAAAAGTCATGTGACTTGGATGGCATGACTGGACAGAACTTATAGTTAATTATTTAATAAAGAGACTTTGTGCTTTTCTTACTAATATTTAGCGCCAGTTTATCAGGAAGTGACAGTTTTGGTCTTTTAAGCTCACTGGATGGATCAACTGCTTTATACGCATACGTTTAATACACAACTTTGTATGGAAACATGGCTAATGTCACATGATGTCTTATGACATAATACATACATGCATGAATCTGTGCTTTTGTAAATGCAAATGCGTAAAAAAGATTTCTGTTTTTAGTTGAAATCGGTGTTGTGTAAACTGCCCCTTATACTGTGTCCCTATGCGTCTTTTTTAAGTATATACTTTTGAGTGGGTTGTGAAAGAGTATGCATAGACTGAGACTAGTGTGGTAGCTGTTGGTTAAACGTCAAGCCTCGTGTAAAGAAAATTCACTATCCAGATCTCTGAAAAGCAACTGCATGCCACTAAAACGCCGTCCAAAACCAAGGTCTGGATCTATTGCTTGGGTTGTAAAACATTCTTAAGTGTCGATCCACTATCACTCTCACACCGCCCAGATCTTGAAGCAATCACTGCTTGCTATTAAAGGAACTGCTTTGTTACTGTGAATCTGTACTAACTGCCCAAGCGTGAATGACCTACTTCCCCCCCATGGACTCGACTGCTTTATTCGTTCAGTCTTTTCCTAGCCTCCCCCCGACCGCTCCTTCCATCTGTCAGCGATTGAGTTCCATTACTTTGGAGGAAGGAGGCAGAGGGCTTCAAAGCACGAGCCCATCTCCCTTCCTGCCATGGAGATTGATTTCAGAACAAGATGTTTGTCTTTCACGCCATCCATGCGTGACCTGTATGGGGTCTTCATTTCCCCTTCCCTCCAAGGATTCACACTTTTAAATAGGCCAGGCCTTTAATTAGATACATCTTTAATCCAACTCTTATCGGTCTTTAGATTCTTTATTGAGTTGAGCTTATGAAATATTCGCTTTGATGAGTCCCAGACGGCACAGGGATGCTTGACCTTTGTTGTAATGGAGCTGATGTCTGTTAACCTGAATTTGAAGGTTTGATCCCACCCACCTCCCCATTAATAAAGTAATAGACTGTGGTAAAATCAATGCAGTGCATAGGGATGTGAACTTGTTCTGCTATTATTGCTCCACTATTAGGATACTACTGCTTGAAATGCATCTGCTTTGCTTGCAGTAAATATGAATACACTAAAAAAATGCTGGGTTTTTGCAACCCAAAATGCTGGGATGTTTTAACCCATTGTTGGTTCAAATATAAACATGTACTAGGTTAATTTAACCCAACAGCTGGGTTTGTCTTTTTTTGACCCAAGGCTGGGTTAGGTTAGGGAAAAGACAGCCTTCATAAGCTGGGTTTCCATCACCCTGATTTTATGCACATTTTAAAGTATGGCATAAGAAACGAGTGATGGAAACGCATCGAATAAAATTTTTACGATTGCTTAAAGTGGTTTTTCACTTATGCGATGGAGAGTAAGTGCGAATAATGGGAGATGGAAATGCATTTGCCGAATAAATTCTGACCTAGCGAACATTAAACCTACGGGACCGTTAATGACTTCGGAGCTCATAGAAACACTTTCGGACACACATAGGCAGCGTGTTCGAAATATAAACAGAGAGCGCCTTTATGATAACTAATCACATATTTGAAAACTACAATACAAATTTTTCGCTACAAATGCAATTAAAAGGTGATACATATACTTATAAATATAAATTTATTTACATTAAATTTGTTCTCCAGCCTCTTTCTTGGCCGCCATTTTATATATTTGACTTGACCAGGCTCGACCAATCACATTTCCCTTGCGCACACACCGGGTGTGCCTCATATGTCTTGTAAAGTGAAACCTTTGGCTCTTTTTAGCTTGTAATTTGATGCTTTAGAAACGGGGCGTGCCGTTATGATTGGGGTGGTTGAATTTAGCGCGAGCATTTGGGCGGAAGTTGGATACTGCGGCTCCGCCTCCTGCTCCATGTATGGTTCCTTCTGCGCATGCCTTGGCTCCAAACTGACGTTTTTATGTAACGTGGCGGCGACCATGGTCGGACAGCTTCAATTTAGTACAATAGAAGGAGGTGACTTTGCGACGTCCATCTTTTTTTACAGTCTATGGCACACACACATAGGATTGTGGGACAGGACGATGGAGGGATCTCAGGAGTCAGGAATTAAACCCAAGATTGCCTTGCATTTCTTTGTCTTGTTTTTTTTCCACAAATTTTGAAAAGATTTGTTTCACGTTTGGATGGAAACCCTACTATAGGCTTGCACAGGTAAACTTTAAAACTTTACCTTTGGGATAAATATAAAAAGTAAAACAGATTTTAAACCAAACCACAAGAAGAGTTTGGGACCCTTTGGTTAGGGTTCAAATAGAGAGGATTTTTTTCCCTTAAAAATATTGTCTTATTATGAGATTTAAAGCATCAAAGTTTGATTTCACTCATTGATCTCTATTATTGATTTGACCTTACTCATTCAGTTTTAAAGATATCAAGGTTATATTTTCAAAAAACCTTTTTTACATTATCTTATTTCTGATGATTTTATTTGGTAAGTCAAAAAAAAGTTTATCCGGGTTTTGCTTAATATAAAGGTAATAGACCTCCACATCCCTGTGTTCGTTTGTGCCTGGTCACTGCTTGCACAAACACTTTATATAGTGTGCTTTCCGGTTACTCTAGTTTTTTTTCTTTTAAAGAAGTAATATTTTCCCTCAGGGCCACAGATAAGACTAATAAAACAGGGGCCATGGACAGAATCTCTCGCTTTATCTCACAAAAGCCCATGTAGTTACGCTTGGCAGGGGAACTGATCCCTGGAGTGGCCGCACTGTAGAACGGGGTGTAATCATAGAACCGGATCGAAGTGCAGGTCTCCCGTGCTGAACCTTCTCGCTCCCTCATTTACTGCTGAGTAAAGAGAGTGGGATTTCTTTCCCGTTTGCCTCGTCAGCATCGCCTACATCCACAGGATGGTGCGCACAACCCTCGCATGTGTCACTAATGAATCAGAATGGTTTATCAGAGGGTGCAAATGAAAAGAAGTGGGCTAGATGATTATCACAGGTTGAGAAATGCATTATGGTTTGATGAGTCTGTCACATACTGGTTTATGTCGTGTGTATGCCAGGGTGCCATGGGCCTAAAATACAATTTATTTATTTATATTTTTTAAGGGGTGGCTTTTGGCTGAGAAGATATGGACAAAGCAATCTTTATAGCAATTATGAAAGTGTATGACCTTTTGGTGTAGTAGCACAGGTGTGATTCAAATTATAGTCATGTAGCCTGATTATTTTAGACAGAACAAAATGCATTTATGTTAATTATTTTGTGGAAGGTTTGGCTCGATTAGATTGATCATACTTAGACATGAGAACGAATGAAAGTTGCTTGTTGCAAGAGCTCAGAAACATTTGCCAGTCTACTTCTGACTGTTACTTCAGTTTAGACATTTTTAAATGTTTTCGGTAAAGTAGTTGAAAGATGAAACCTGCGTAGACTGTAAAAACCTAGTTTGCACATGAAAGACTGCTTTTGAGGTTGTAATGCGTTTGTGTGTGTTTAAAAAAAAAGTGTAGTATAACTTGTATAAAGCGAGACAGTAAAGTGAACTCTGGGGAGACGTTTGTGTGTTAGTGGGTAGGTGGAAGGGATGTTATGGTATCCAGAGTTTACCGCAGTAAATCTCTTGGGAAAAGGCTGAAAAATAAAAAATTGTAATTTTTCCACAAGGAAACCATTTTTGTTTTCACCTCTGTTTTAACAAAGCAGAATCCCTCTTTATTCAGTCATTTGACCATTTTTTTGTGTCCCACCTGCATGCATTACAGTAATACTTATGCTGTAGGACACCTGAAAATGTTATAGGTGTTCCACTTTAGTATGTTCTGTATCAAAGAAGCTAGATTTTTGATAAAGCTTACCGTAATTTGTTTTTTACGCATATGCGAGCATACACACACAGTCAAACCACCATGATCTCAAAGTTCCGTGGGATAGTCACGGAATTTTTTGCTAATTTTTCCGTGGCATTCTCACGGATTGGTTACTCAACTGCATTTTCCTATTTTTAAACCATTGTCGCTTCGGTTTAGGGTTATATTTGGTGTTTGCGTTAGTATGTCACTTTAAGTATTGGTTTAAACTATTTTTCTGATTTATTTTTTTATATTTTCTTAACTTCAAATAATTGTCGCCTGGCGGTTAGAGTTGCGTTTAGGTAAGGATGTAATTTCATGTACATCTAACCCTAAACCGAAGCGTCAGTGGTAAGAAAAAAAGGCAAAAAAGTTGAGTAACCAATCCGTGGAATGCCAGGGAAAAGGCAATCCGTGGTAGGGCCACGGAAAAATGTGGAGATCCATGAGAATGCCACGGAAAATTCCTTGATTATCCCACGTAATCATTCGTGAGATCAGCTTGGTCGAACTCTGCCTTGCAAAGCATAATTCATTTGAATCATACACAGCAATACTCATGCTGTAAGACATTTGAAAATATTACAGTTGTTCCACTTTAACATTTTCTGTATCAAAGGAGCTAGATTTTTAATAACACTTACCGTAATTCGTTTTTTTACGCATATACGAGTGTACGAGGCCGAGCATAGTCAAATGTACGCGAACATTCGAATGCACAGCCTGGCAAAGCAAAGTTAATTTGACTCATACACGTGCGCTGACGTTCAACACGTAGTGGGCTACATACTCCTGTACGCGCATGCACGACCTACGCATACAATTTACGCGGGGTTTCAAAAATCTGGCGGTGCGTGGACACTACGCGTGCACTCTGCTAATGCTGCGTTCAGACAAGCCGTGGTAGAGGCGTCAAACGTGAGTGATTTCAATGTTAAGTCAATGTAAAGACGCGTTGACGTGCATCTGGAGGTCTCGCGGTGCGAATGAGGCGTTTAGCGCGGCACGGTAGACACGATTCCGCCTCATTCGCACGTCTAGTTTGAGTGAATGGCTCGAATTGAGCGTTGCTGCAGGAAACACGTGAGTTGAAAAATTTGAACTTTGGAGGGAAAATGCACTGCGTTAACCAATCAGGAGCTTGCTCTAGTAGTGATTACAGGAAGCAAGCAGAGTCGCAGAAGCACCTCCCATGACATGAATTTCCATGTGAATGTCTTGATGACTATAATTTCACGCCTAACTTTCACGCATGAATGAAGTGAGTAAACTCAAAATGTTGACTACATGAACATGAACTAACAATGAACAATATCATAAAAATGTATTAGTAAATGCTGAAAATAACACAAATTAAGGTAAATAAATGATGTAGAACTAGGCATGGGCCGGTTACACGTTTCAAGGTATACCGAGGTTTTAAAGAGTCAAGGGTCAAAACCACTACAATTTTCTGTGATACCGTTTTCAAGGTATGAACTGTGTTTACACAAAATGAATTAAATCATGTAATTGAATTCATATTTACATTTCAATTACATATTTTTGAAAGAATATTTTAAAGGCTTTATTTTTACCTGGCATAAACATATGTTGCTTAAAACTAAAATGTATTGTGTCCAGTTGAAAAGTTGATGTTTTTATATGCAGACATTTGAAAATAATACATTTTAGTGTTACAATGTCAATACCACAACACCGTAGTATTTTTTGCTTACAGTTATCATACCGCCAGAATCTGCCTATGTGGAAGTATTGTTAATGGTTAGTTTATGATAGCTAATGCATTAACTCATGTTAACAAATACAACCTTATTGTAAAGTGTTACTGCTTTTTTGGATGTCTATATACCTATGGCTAAAATAAGTGATGCTGAAAAAATCTATATAAACTAAATAGGGCTGGGGCGATTAATCGTGATCAAAGAGCCGTATTACACGCACAAGCTGTGCATGAAACACAGAAACAAAGCCTTGTGATCCATATTGGAAGCCTTGCGATATTTTTAATGGAAAACACGATGCATCACCACAACCCTAAAACAACTGTTTTTTCACTCGCAGAATATATATATTTATAAAACAGCGCAGGGCTTGATGTTTTTTCCAAAGCTTGATTTTTCCTAATCAAACATATGTCTGATATTTTCCCAAAGTGAACTGCAGTCTAAGATATCTACGTTTGCCTTGGCCAGCTTTACAGCATCATACGTTGTTACATTTAATTCATGCTGAGACGTAGATGTTCGAGCCAGATGTTCCTTCAAACGGATTAATGAAGTTTGCCATGTTGTTGAAAGATCACTGTAGTTCCTGCAAAAGAAACTCCAACCGAATTAAGTCCAGCCATGTCGCCTTGGCCGTAGTTCAGCAGATACTCGAGCGTTCGTTCCAGAACGTTTCTAGTGATTATGGAGGAGATTGCAGTGGAAAAGCCATTTAAGTTCATCTTGACGAACTCAAGTTTCCATAATAATCTCTTGTGCTTGTCTATCATCTCAACCAACTTCCAGATGGCCTGGATTCTTTCACTCTCTAATGTCCTGTCATTCATTGTCCTAGCATTGCTTATTTTACATTCTTGTGGCCTTTTTGATTAAATGAAGAAAATGGGATAGTCAGGATATGTTGAATGAAATGTGCACTGATTGCTTTGAAGTATATATTTTTATGCTGAATGCAATCTGGGAAATGGTTCGGATTTTGGCAAATACGTCATCCAGATACTACACACATGGTATACTGTACACACTATGACTATATGCTACAGTACTTTCTTTATTTTTTAAGAAAAACAAACCCTACGTTTTTGATGTTATTTAAGGAAAGGTTTTCCTGATTCAAGCCCTGAATGGAGAGATGCGACATGAATGGAGCTCGTCCTTCAGCGGGAATTCACTGAGATCTTTATCATAGCTGAAAAGTTGATGGCTGTTTATCAGCTTGTCGTATCTCCCCATAATGACACGCTCGGTCGGCTCACCCTTTTGATGTCTCTGACTTCAAGTACATGAAGAAGGCTATTAAACATGTAATATCTCTGAAGCATGTAATCTGATTTAGTACATGACAGATCAGCCCTGCAGACAAATGATATATCTGCAAGCTGATGACATATCTGCATACAAATGCACATACGCACATTTATATACATTCTGGTATTTACACATTACTCAACTGTGAGCTTAAAGTGACAATTTAAACACATATCTGTAGTTCGGTTGGGGTGTATAGGTATGTTGCTTCAAGTGTGTGCCACATGCATGTTAAATGGTTTATGGAAGGGTTTGTTTATGTTTTTTTAATGGTCCACTCTATGCAATGGCTATTATGAAACAGAAGGCTTTCTGAATCAGAGAAATAACATTTATGAGAGCCATTAGATTTATCACACACCAGTATTGCTTTACAGACACACATACGGCTCAAAATGAAGAGAAGCTGAAAGATGTCATTTAAGAAAAATGGCTAAGCTCTTGAAATGAGATAAAAAGAGCGTTCTCATCTCTCAAGTAAGAGGAAACCTCAGCCTTGTGGATCATTGCGTCTACATGAAAAAAGGATTTTGCCGTCGATCATTTTGTAGCGGGTCTCTGAAAGATGATTTTAATGTAGTTTTTATTTTATTTTCATTAAATATGTCATATCATTAGGAATCAAACTTTTCCTGATCTTTAGAGATCACTTAATGTGCTTTAAAAACTTACTGTTACTTTCAAAACTCAAGTTACTTGAGTTTAATGAAACTGCAAAAAAGAATTATTAGTCAAAGCAGACATATATACTGTGTAGATAGTATGTTAAGTTTAATGGTTAACCGCAACAAAAATGTCCCACAGTTAATATTACAGGTAATTTTTAATAACCGTTTAACTGTGCCAGTTAGCGCTGTCACAATTATAATAAATTATAATAATAATTAATTAAGAAATAATTAATTGTTTGACCTCATCGCAATGATTTTAGATCACCACAATGATTGCATATCTCTCTAAAAACACAAGAGGGAGCTGCAGCACCTGTATAAACAAGACTGTATCTAATGGCGCACCTTGACTGACATTGTAATGCAATACATGCAAAGCCATTTAATACAGTGGAAAAACAACATTTAAAGAAATTCATATTTACTGAGGTAAATCTTGCAAAGATTGAATTAAAATAATCACAACAATGTGTAAAAAAACATGAACTAACAAAAAAATCTATATGAGAATTAAACGTCAAATCCCTAAATCAGGCAATGAATCGTCATTATCGTCAAAATTAATTAGACAATTAATTGTCAGCCAAATTTCATAATCGTGACAGCCCTAGTGCCAATGTCACATCTCGAAAACCTCTGATCAGCATCAACCAATTTAAGCAATAACATGAAACAAACAGATTTATTCATGTCTACCATGTGTCTACCATGACTAAATTTAAATTCCAAAAATTTTCACATTTAGGAAAATGTAGTTGTACTGACACGTTTACTTAATATTTCTTTAGACAGATCCATTTTTTAAATTCAATTTCCATTAAATTATGTGATCTGATGAGTTTAAAGCTCCATTTTGTTTGTTTCTTTTGCGATTGCTATATGCGCAGGTGTTGTGCAGCTTACTCCTGGGTCATAAAGTACACCCAGTTTCTCACAACATACGCAGACAGACTTGCTGATTTTTCCTGTGTTTATATAAAAATATTATTTACTCACTTATTTACCTCACGACCACAAATGTCATTCATTTTAATGTTATTTATTTGATTTTTATGCAAACAAAAGTGCACTAACATGTAAAATCAATTTTAAATTTGTCAGCACAAGTACTTTTTTTACATTTCTATATATTGGTCACAAAACCATGATAATATTGATAATAGTGCTGATTTTGGTCAATTTAACCTTAAAGGCGGTGTGCATGAATTTTGAAAAAACACTTTGGAAAAGGAAATCGGGCCGAGTACCAAAACACACTTGTAGCCAATCAGCAGTTAGGGGCGTGTCTACTAACCAACATCGTTGCCTGGCTTGCGTATGTGTGGGGCGGGTCTATCAAAAGAAGGTCTAGATTCTATTGGGGTAGGGGCGTGTTTGTTTGGGTGATGTCAAATATCAACATTGGCTTTCAGAGATCATGCACCCCGCCTTTAAATTAAAATTTTCATACCATTTAATCTCTCATACTGTATAGACATGTCTGTTTTATTCCTTAACAACTGCACTGTCAGAATAAATGATCAAAATATGTACACCAGCTGTCACTGGGGCAGCAGCACCCTTTCAAGTATGACTTAGGACCTTAAGAGTTCATATTTGTAACTCAAAGGTACATATTGGTACCGAATGTATACAAATCTGTACCTTTTTAAAGAGTACTGCCCCAGTAACAGCTGGGGTACATCTTTTGACCCCATTGTTTCTACCAGTATGTGAAAACGTGTGGCAAGGTCAAAGTCCCCGGTCATTTCAATCTGATCTTAACTGTTTGTGTGGAGCGTTTTAACATGGATTGGTTTGTGGTCCTGTCAACGTAATACAGCCATTGCAAAGAGGATTTCGTTGAAAGACAGGACAGTGCAAAACTCTAGAGGACATGACAGCAAAGCATTACGGCGGCCAAAATCGAAAAGGAGGGTGTAAATCGGTTATAGACAAACTGAAATATGGCACATACTGTAAACTAACACATAAACTAAAATGCTATTCAGAACTTTACTGTATGTCTCACTACTTTTTACTTGACTATTTTTCAGTTCAATAAGTGTCTATCTTACCATGACCGGTGTTAAATAATGTAATTGATTTGTTCTGCGAGCAGAGATATGTAAGATACAGAGCTTCTCTGAAGAGATGAGCTTTATCATATTGAATATTGATTTTCCTGTCTTCTGTGAATGAGAAACTTGTTTCAGACAGGAGCTGTCTTTTTTGTACTTGAGAGTTCTTTTTATCACCGTGTTTGTTTTCGTTTACTGCGAGGTGTTACAGTAAAGATTTAGCAACCTGGCAGAACAATGTTTGCTGGAGGAAAGACAAGCATACACCCACCAGAGTTCTGTTTTTTGCATGCGCAATGTGTTTTAACACAAGAATGCTTCGATCTATAGCAGGAACAGCCTTTATGTTGTTTAGATTTACATGTATGCCTTTGGCAGATGCTTTTATACAAAGAGACTTTTTTCAAAGGTGCATTACAAAGGTGTACATTTTTAGCACATGTGCTTTGTGCATGGCCTTTTGCACTGCAATGGTTTTCCACTAAGCTATATAGAAACACATTTATAGCTCATATACATTAATGTAGCTTAATGTCAACATATATTAATGTGGCATCATTTAGATAGAAAAAATATAGGATAGGAATGGATATTTTTGTTCTAAGACTTGGATCATGAACAGTAATATGATATTTTTGGTGAATGTTTGAAGTGAAGTCATTGTCTGCATTGTCTCATTTTAAATTCATCAGACAAGTTGTTTTAGAAATGGTGAACCCCGTCTGTGAAATCCAGGCTAAAGTTTTATAGTCTATGAGAGTTGGGACATTTAAAGTGTAACTTCAATTACTGATTTCACATTGATTTCTATCTATGACACGAGTAAATGTTATAGATATTAAGATTATATTTCCACATTATGTAGGGTGATTTGATAACAATAAATCACAAAATATGACTTTTATGAAGACAAATATAATTACCTGTAAGAAATCCCAGTAATATTGATTTCATGTTGTGAAGTCAGAATGTTAAATGCAGAATGTTTGACATTTCTCTATGTCTCTTTTGGTTTGGCAGAAGGACATGACTCTGAAGCCACACGAGCGGAGACAGAACCAGGCAGGACCTCTGCGCAAGAAGAAAGCCAGCAGAATCCCGAACGGGCTGAGCTTGGACCTACACAAGGACAGACTCAACCACAACAACAACCACCAGCACCATCACTCCGACCAGGAGAACAACCCTCGCCTGGCCCATGCACACAGCAAGAAGAAAAAACATCTGCAGAAGAAGCACAGACCCGTGAGTCTATGTTATTCATGGCCGAGTCATTTTCTACTTTTATTACAGTCATCAAATACATTTTTGAATATACAGTATAATCATATAATATTCAGTTACTCTCGAGTTTAAAAAAGGTATTCTGAATCGCACAGCCAATATTATTCACAGCTATTTCATGTACTACGGCTTTTGATCAGTAAGTCCTTATCGATCTGAAATCACTGTTAGTTTGACTCTTTATAACATGCATTTGAAAAAGCAACACTTGTCAAACATAATCATTATACATATTCTTTATTATCATGAAAATACCTAAAAAGGTTTGAATAACGCCAATATAAATATATCCTTAAGCCATTTCCCGGAGCTGCTGTGTATAGCTGTAGGTGTTTCTCAATGTCAAGGATACTTCCTTGGCAGGACTCGTCTTTAATGGAAACACGTAAATGGAAAAGGCAAGCAAGTGCACGTCATTGCGTCAATGAAAAGGTGTGCTTTTGGTGTTGAAAGCTTAGGATTGTGGGTGATTTGGGAGTGCGAAGAGGGTGAAGGATACACATATGCATCCTTTCCTGTATATGGGATATTTTCGAACGAAGGACTCAGTCCTTGGTTGAAATTACGAGGATCCTCGACATCGAAACAGTCCTTTGATGGATGCCGATGATGTAGCATCCTCGAAATTCTGGCTTTCGAGGATCCTTCCTTGACATTGAGAAACACATTGGGCCCTATCTTGCACCCAGCGCAATTGACCTTGTCAGTGACGCATGTATCATTCGTATATTGCATTTTCATTGGTTTTTCCCTCCACAGACGCACGTCGGCAAACTAACTTGCGCTCTCCTTTGGCCACTGACCAAAAAAAACTAGTCTAAAGTCAGTGGCGCGTTGCGCGTGGTTCATTATGCTATTTTAAGGGCGCATGCTTGACCATAATGTATAGCGTGCACAACGCGCACACACTTTGCTTATCTAATCTACACAGATGCAACAGTTATTTTTGCAAATCATAAATTGTTACAATAAAAAAATATTAACACATGAGATAAGGGGAATAGTGGTGAGCATTGTGGTGATAGTTTTTAATTATTGTGTGGCTGTGTTAAAAAATTCTCATGCAAATAACAATTAAAATGTTTTCATAAGTTTGTTGTGTGGCTGTATTAGGTTTATTTTATGTAAATAACAATTAAAATGTTTTCATAAGAAACCTCAATGTATATGAACTTGATTTGTAAGTGTACTTTGGGGTTGGACTGCTTGCGTTTCTTGGTTCCGATTTCAAAGCCCCCAAACCCTTTCAGCGGTGAGGGTGGACGCAGGGATGTCCTCTACTGGCGTCAGGTGCTGTGTAGAGGCAGATCCACCTCCCGTTACACAGCGTGCCCGATTTATGCTGGCAAGCTTGGGATTCCCCAGTGACCGTCTCCTGACATCATTGTAGCGCTTGGCGCAACGATGGGGATGCCAGCTAATGAGACTGTGGCTATTTCCTCTCACGCCTGTTTAACCTACGCTGATTTGGGCGGGTTTCTCCCATCCCCATACAAAACAACTTCTCTGTCTTTGACTGCTCTTACAAGAACGTCGGTCTCCTCGCGTGCACCTGGTAAATCTGTCATAATAATAGCAACCCGCCATAGAACTTGCGCCCTTGCGTTTAAAGGGAATGTTGGATAGTGTTCTGATTGGTTTATTTGACGTTACGCCCAAACCACACCTATGAATAATGAACCTACTTCAGACCAACCCCTTATTGATTTGCGCCTGGCGCAAGAGTTATTTCTCCCGCCGGGAAAATAGCAACAGGGCCCAAGATCTGCCCACAAATTCACTTGCGCTTTGCGCTTCGCACTTGCATTTCAGATCGTTAAAAAAGGGCCCCTTGTGTGTATGATTCGTCGTCTACATCACATATTGAGTTTCTGCATAAGAGCGCCCTCTTGCTTTTGGATGTAGCGGC
The DNA here is from genome assembly GCF_030506205.2 of Paramisgurnus dabryanus. NCBI lineage: Eukaryota > Metazoa > Chordata > Actinopteri > Cypriniformes > Cobitidae > Paramisgurnus > Paramisgurnus dabryanus. Next base: position 12,589,704 of record NC_133346.1, read on the forward strand.
ATTTCACCGTAATTCATTGAGAAGCATAGCAAGCATCATCGGCTGATATATCGGTGCATCCCTATTAAAAAGATTTCCTTCACGTTTGGATAGAAACCCAGCTATTTTTAAGTAATGTTTAATTCTGCAACATGTGATACATCTGGTGCTCCAGACTTTCTTGTGCTATTAGCTGTTTGTGCATCCCAAATATAAAAAGCACAAATCGAGTCAACATTATTTTATTAGGTCATACTAGTTTTATCACAGATAGAGACAACAAACTGCTGAGTCTAGAGTCTCTTTGCATTACCCATAATTCTTGTGGGCTCTTGCCATTGATTTTTCCTTTGATCTACAACCTCTCAATGAGGTGGTGTGTTGTCACAACATTTTTTTATGCATTTCTTTTATAAAATTAAATCTTGATTAAATCTTGCATGCTGAATTAGCACAAACCTCCAGTCGTGTTTATTTTTCACAATCTGCGCATAATGTCAATCCCTCTACAGAAAAAAATCGAACACAATTAAACCAGAGCCTGTTTAAATGGAGTAATTGTCGGTGATCATTAGCCATCTCTAATGCAACACGAGACTTATGTCTGATCTAATAGGAGGAGTTAAAGACCCACTGAAGTGCCTTGAAAGCTGTGTGCGATGTGCTGAAATGCTTTCGACTTTAACAGGATGTTAAGGCGGGAAATATATGCTCCTCCCCTTTTAAAATATACAAAAGTTTATCTCACAGCATTGAATCTGATAAGAAGTGCTGAAGTGCAGAATGATGTCATAAAAAATAATAGATCTATATTGGCAGAAGTAAGAGACTGGTATAGTTTATAGGCTAGTTTATAGATCTCCTAAAGGCTAACATACTCATATTCAAAGTCAGTAAACTTATGATTGAAAATAAATGACATTACATTTTAAAGATGCGCTTCTGGTTTGCAGAAAGTGAAAGAAAGAGGTGTAGACAGATTTACAGAAGTCTCATGGCAGAGAGAGGGAGAGAGAGAGAGAGAGAGAGAGAGAGGGAGAACAAGATTAGATGTGTAAAGACAGTGCTGATTCATTCTGCCATTTAGCGTGATCTAGAAGAGGACGGTCTCTGTCTTTTTTGGACTTGTTTTATTGTGCTAATTAAATTAGTCACTCTTGTTAGTGTTGCTGCGAGGTGTTGTTTGTTTGCTCTGTGTGTGTGTGTGTTTGTGACATCCCCTTGTTATTACTAATGAGTATTTATGGCATGTTTACACAGAGGAATTGCAGCTACAGAGCAGGCAATCAGATGGCCACTAACACTACATTAAACACACACACATACAGGTTTGTACTCTTAAACACATTTACACAAACCCCCAGAGGAAAACCTTATTGCTCGGAGCAGTTGCTCTTTCATTGCTCAGGCAATTTAAAGGTATTCTCAGTACAGTTGGATTTTTAGTATCAGTGTACCTGTAGTATCAGAGTTTCCTAATAAAATGGCTTTGGACAAATTGAAATAAATACAAATGAGACATAAATATTGTAAGAATATTTCAATATATATGATATAAATAGACCATAGATTAGACATGATCTTTTAGATAATTGTTGAGAAATTTTGAGTTGATATTGAAATCTCTTATTTGCAGGTAAACAAATTAAACCCAAATTTGACTAAAAACCTTTAAAGGGACAATGTGTAGTTTTTCAAAGTGTTTTTTTAAAGGTGCAGTGTGTAATTTTTAAAAGGATCTCTTGACAGAAATGCAAAATAATATACAAAACTATATTATCAGGGGTGTATAAAGACCATTCATTATGAACCGTTATGTTTTTATTACCTTAGAATGAGATGTTTTATCTACATACACCGAGGGTCCCCTTACATGGAAGTCGCCATTTTGTGCCGCCATGTTTCTACAGAAGCTCTTAACGGACACATTTTTTAACTAAGTTGTCTCCGACGATGACATGTTTGTCCGGTGCCGACTAATGTAGCTTCTCTATGCGTTTTAAAAGCGAGGGGTGAGCAGTGGACTAAGCTGTTGATTGCAATGCGCAACCTCACCACTAGATGCCACAAAAATGTACACACTGCACCTTTAAAACCAATGTCTTTATTTATAAATATGCCCTCATTGGTGTCAAACTATTTCTGCTGATGATCTGACTTTTCTTTGTAAGCTTAGAATTTCTTCTCTTTTCTTACATTGAACGGGTAAGTCCTATAACGCAGGGGTGTCCAAAGTCGGTCCTGGAGGGCCTGTGTCCTGCAGAGTTTAGCTAAAACTTCCCTCAACACACCTGCCTCAAAGTATCTAGTCTGCCTAGTAAGACCTTGATTAGCTGGATCAGGTGTGTTTGATTAGGGTTGGAATAAAACTCTGCAGAGACACCGGCCCTCCAGGAGAAGGAGTGGATACCCCTGCTATAAGGCTTCCATGTCATTTCACCATACTGAAAAACTATAATAGCAGAGAGGGACAAAAAGCACTAGCCTACTTTTGAACCAGCTGAAACGGACCAGGAGATCAGTGAGTACATAACGGCTACCGTAGTTGCAACACGCATTTGGAAAAGCGAGGCGCTAGAGAGCACTATTCGTTTGAATGCAAAAACAAATTTCACCACTAGATGGGAGAAAATCCTACTTATTGTCCCTTTAATGTTTTAGTTGTGCACAAAGTAAACGGGTTAAATTAAAGGTCCAGTGTAGGTTTTTAGTGACATCTAACGATGAGATTGCGATATAACCTCAAATTTGAACCGCAAAGAGAAGCTACGGTAGCTGCCTCAGGAAAAACTTGTCGCCGTTTAAGACAACATAGGGATGAATCACACTTATTTTGTCCAAGGTAGTTAACTCGTCAATAAGAAAAAATGCTTCCCTGCCAATGACGAGTATATATGGCAGTCCACTATTATCCACCAGGTGGCACTCTTCCGCAACTTATACATCCGGAAGCAACGCCTCACGTGAACTCTGTGTATGTTTTGAGGATCGCTCTAAATCTGAACTCAAATCTTAAAAGACTTCTCAAAAATGTAATTATCTCAGCTTTTTGCTCAAAATTTGGTGTTTTTGAAGAAACCTACCCGTATTTGAGGTAGGATGAAACTTTTTTTATTGAAAGCAGAGGGTCTGTTCTTTCATTTTATATATTGTATGTTTATATATTTAAAGAGGAACATTTTCTGGAAGGCATTCTCCATTAAATCTTAAAATTGACATATTAAAAGACATTTGATATTTCTTTCCTATAGGCACTCACAGACACTTGCTCCATAGGTGGAAGCTGTAGACAGGTACAAGTAATATTTGTCCTTGTTAGAGAGAGAGAGACACTGTGCACCTCTCTCGTTCATCATGTGTATTCTGCCTGTGGCTGAATTAAAGGCAAAGGAATCTATCTCTCATAAGGGAGTCCGGGGGAAGTGATAGCTGGGACACTTTAAGCTTTTATCAAGCACCGAGGCAATGGTCATAAACTTGAGTTACGCTGGATGGTGGTGAATTAAATTCCCCTTCTTCACTATTTCAGCCTTTTTCTTCCTCGCCTTTCTTTTCTGTGTTTGTGTGTGTGTGTTGTGCTGCATGGGTGCAATGTTGCATCTAGGGCATGTGTCCATATGCATATGTGTGTCATACATGCCTGGCAACATATAAATAATTTCTAGCACACAGATTTTGATGTATATGACACATTTATACTAAGTCAGTGCATTGGGTTTCCATCTAGTTAATGGCATCAGAATTTCTTTAGCATTGTGGCCAGATTGACATCTTGGCTGTGCATTCGTTTTCAGGCACTTAATAATTATAATAATTTCAGTAAATGACTCTGTGGTGCCGCATTTATATAGGATTTAAGTACTGAACATGACTTAAAATCTCATCTTCCTTTTCTAGGCCAAAAGAGCCCAGCTTGCGTTTTTGCCAGTGAGTGTGTAAATGAGAGAGTCAGTTTACATGTGTGTGTGTGTGTGTGTGTGTGTGTGTGTGTGTGTGTGTGTGTGTGTGTGTGTGTGTGTGTGTGTGTGTGTGTGTGTGTGTGTGTGTGTGTGTGTGTGTGTGAATGTGTGTGCGCGTGTGTGTGACAGCAGATGGGTCCCACTGTTTCCCGCTGAGTGTAAGTTGGTTGACAGCTCTGACTCACCTTTATGTCGCTGTCACACAGAATATTGTTCACAGTTCTGCCTTCAGGACCCCTGGCAGCCCTCTTTAGAGACCTGAACAGCTGCCCACTACAGTGCCTGTGTGATGGCCGCTGAATTAAACAAAACGGGGGGAATCTGGTGGGCGACCCGAGGGGGAGCTCATATGAACCGGAGAAGTAATTTTCACATAGCCAGGAAAAATATTTTCAACACAGTATCAAATCTATAACCTGATATTTAAAAAAAGTATGAATACTTACATGTAACATTTTGTTTGAATAGATTGCTCTGTTTGTTCGGACATCCCTGACTGTTTGTCTTGCCAGTCTATATCTACTGATGATTTATGATTTGTGTGAAAATGTCCGTGTACAGGTTACTTGCTTATGGCACGTTACTGACAGCAACCCAGTTTGTACAAACACTTTTATACCTCTGTGCAGGCAGACAGAAACATGCTCGGATAGGAAGTTAGACACATCGGCAGACAGCCAGGGGTTATCTACACACTTCTCTTTTTGCACTAAATCCCAGATTCACAAACAGCAGCTATATATAAACATATAAACACAGCGGCGAACTGAGACAGCTGACATATTACCTTCCGCTGATAAGACCCTGCAGTCAGGGAAAAGAAAACACTCAGCGCTACTCTTCGCTTTCAACTGTTTGTCAAATCTTTATAGCCGTCTATGACAGAGATATATGAACGGCTGTCTTTCTTCAGCCAGTGATAATTAGAGACTGCTGAATGTGGCATGTTTAGAAATATTCATTAAGTAAGCAGTCACATCTCTTCTGTAGTGACGGGTGCGTATGGTTCGTGTCAGAGGGATTTTAAAGGTGCCGTCTTTAGTTTGTGGTCTGAATTGAATTAACTTTACATCAAACTTGAATTTATGTATTTGGCAGCCACTTCAATCTAAAGTGACTTACAGTGATTCAATTCATTCTTTGTTTTATTTGTATGTGTGTTACTTGGGGATCGAACACATATTCAATGCTCTACCAGTTGCGCTACTGAAACATTTCCAGGCGGTATGATGACAATACCTAATATTTTAACTAAACTAAAAAAAATGTCAGGTGTTTTTTGGCCTTTATAGTAGCTTTTATTTATACAGTGGTAGAATAATGGTATATTGTGTACTTTTGAATCAAAATGTAATTTGTGTATTTTGTGTATTTGTGTTTCTTTTGTAGTGTATGGTTATGTTTAACTGCTCATGAGATGCTGTCTATCTGTCTGTCCACCTGTCTATCCGTCTGTCTGTCTCTCTAACTATTCATCTATTCATCCATCTATCTATCCATCGTCTATCTGTCTATTTGTCTGCCCATCAATCTATCCATCCATCTGTCTGTCTATCTATCCATATATCTGTCTTTCTGCCTGCCCATCTATCCACCTGTCTGTCCATTCATCAGTCCGTCCACCTGTCTGTCTGTCTGTCCATCTATCTATCTATCTATCTATCTATGTATCTGTTTGTTTGTCGGTCCACCTGTCTATCTGTCTGTCTGTTTGTATATCTATTGATCTATCTATCCATTTATTCATCTGCCTGTCTCTCTGTCTATCTATCTGTTTGTCTGTCGGTCCACCTGTCTATCTGTCTGCCTGTCTGTATATCTATTCATCTATCTATTAATTTATTCATCTGCCTGTCTGTCTGTCTGTCTGTCTGTCTGCCCATCTATCCATCTGTCTGTCTGTCTGTCTGTCTGTCTGCCCATCTATCCCTCTGTCTATCTGTCTATCTATCCACCTGTCCACCTGCCTGTCTGTCTATCTATCTATCTATCTATCTATCTATCTATCTATCTATCTATCTATCTATCTATCTATCTATCTATCTATCTATCTATCTATCTATCTAATCTATCTATTCACCTGTCTGTTCATTCATCGTCTGTCTGTCTGTCTACCTGTCTATCTATCTATCTGTCTATCTATCTGTCAGTCCACCTGTCTATCTGTCTGTCTATCTATTCTTATCCATCCATTTATTCATCTGCCTGTCTGTATGTCTGTCTGTCTGCCCATCTGTCCATCTTTCTGCCTGTCTGTCTGTTTATCTGCCCATCTATCTGTCTGTCTATCTATCCGCCGGTCTGCCTGCTTGTCCATCCATCTGTCTACCTGACTGTCTGTCTGTCTGTCTGTCTGTCTGTCTGTCTGTCTGTCCATCCAGCCGTCTGCTATCCATCCGTTTGTCTGTCTGTCTATCTATCCATCTATCTGTATGTCTGTCCGTCCGTCTGTCCATCTGTCTGTTTGTCTATCTATTCGCCTCTCTGCCTGCCTGTCCATCCATCCGTCTGTCTGCCTGTCTGTCTGTCTATCTATCTATTTATATTTCCACCTGTCTGTCCATTCATTTATTCATCCATCTATCAGTCCATCCATCTGTCTGTCTGTCTATCTATCTATCCGTCCGTCTGGCTATCTGCCTATCTATTTATCTGTCTGTCTGTCTGTCTGTCTGTCTGTCTGTCTGTCTGTCTGTCTGTCTATCTATCTATCTATCTATCTATCTATCTATCTATCTATCTATCTATCTATCTATCTATCTATCTATCCATCCGTCTGTCTATCTGCCTATCTATCTATCTGTCTGTCTATCTGTCTGTCTGTCTGTCTGTCTGATTGTCTGTCTGTCTGTCTGTCTGTCTGCCTGTCTGTCTGTCTGTCTGTCTATCTATCTATCTATCTATCTTACCAATCTATCTATCTATCTATCCACTTGTCTGTCTGTCTATCAGCCTGTCATTCATCAGTCTGTTCACCTATCTGTCTGTCCATCTGTCAATCTATCTATCCGCCTGTCTGTCTGCCTGCTTGTCGGTCTGTCTATCTATCTATCCATCTGTACATCTGTCTGTCTATCTATTTATCATTGTTGTAGTCAAGTCCAACTTGAGTCCAAGTCAAGCCCAAAACCAGAGATCAAATGTCAAATCAAGACCAAGTCCAGATAGTAAAGCTGGAATCTGGGCTGGGTCTTGACTTGACACTCAATCTCTAGTATTGGGTTTGACTCGGACTCAACATTCGACACTCACTCTATGGTCTTGGTCTTGACTCGGACTTGACTACAACACTGCTATCTATGTATCTATCTGTCTATCTATCATGAAAATAGTGTATAGATGACAGCAAGTAACTGGAAAGGAGAGCAAATGACTAGGACATTTTACAAGCCTGGATTTAAACCCCTATTAGTTACATGAGCGCCACCGCTCAATATGTCGAAGCATGTGCACTATCCACAAGTACACGACTCTGACGAGGTTCGCATAGTTGTCATGTGGGTGTGCTTTTTGAGCCAGTATTGCTGTGGGAATGAGAAGTGTTGTTTTTGTGTCAGAATATGCATGTGTGTATGTGTCTGACAGCAGTGCCATGCTGGGAAGCCCATCTGGCCAGACACACGCACACACTTTCTGGCCTTGCTTATGGGAGCTGTGTTCAGTTGTTTGTGTGGGGATATGTACACAGTGTGACACTGCCGAAGAGGACACAAGGCCGCTATTGTCCTAATCAGTATGTTCGCTTATTTACCCACAGCCCTGTAGGCGCGTGTATGTGTTCCCGAGGCTTGTATACAGAGTTGCTCATGTCAGTTCTTGTGCCCACTCGAACCCACAAACATCTTAAAGGCACACACAGGGAAACATACTTCAGCTTCACAGTAAATGTCTCAGTGTTGCCAGAACAAAGCATTTCTAGTAGAGCGCTGTAAGAGACATCAGTCAATGTGAGACCGAGGGTCTTTCTTTCTCTTGTTACATAATATGTTCTTGTAGCTCAGTCGGTAGAGCATCGCGTTAGCAACACAAAGGTCAAGGGTTTGATTTCCAGAAAACACACATACTAATAAAATATATAGTTTACGACAGCACTGCAACTCTCTAAGGATACAAGCGTTTACCAAATCCATAAATATTTTAATGCAAATTCATAAATAAACACCCAAGCGAACACACACACATACTGTACAGCAAAACTGATATTTACACATACACTTCAATTTACATGCAGTTGCTAAGTTTTTAGAAACCTTTTGGAATGAGTCTAAGGCAGCCTTAAACGTATCAGATTGAAGACAATCCCAGAATGCACTGCAACATGCTCAGTGAAGTTTAAAGGTGCAATGTGTAACCTTCAGAAGGATCTCTTGACAGAAATGCAATATAATATACATAACTATATTATCAGTGGTGTATAAAGACCTTACAACTGTATTGTTTTTATGACCATACATGGAAGTCGCCGTCATGTTTCTACAGTAGCCCTAAACGGACAAACTGTTTTACAGAGCACGTTTCGTCCCTACATTGTCACAGACAATGGCATGTTTGTCCTGTGGCGGCTACCGTAGCTTTACTAGGCGTTTCGAAATTGAGGGGTGAGCTGTGGACTGAGCTGTTGGTTGCAATTTGCAATCTCACCACTAGATGCCGCTAAAAATCGACACACTGGACCTAGAAGTCGCTTTTAATATTTAATTTTAATATTTACTCTTTCCCCGTTATTAAGATCAAACATTTCCCTTCCAATGACGCTTCCCTGACGAGTATTAACGGTAATATGTATTATCCACTAGATGGGGCTCTTACCCAGTTATAAAAAGCTTAAACAAAAAATAATCCAACAATATTTTTAACTCTGTGTATGTGGCGTACACACCAATGCGAAGCATCACATTTCTCGCACTAGATTACTCGCGGGATTTAATTAAATTTTTTTTTACGCTTGAGTTGAATACTTTTAACTTACGTGAAGATGCGTTTTAGGCGAATAGCACATGTTTCCGCACGAGTTCGCGTCTATTCGTGTGTATTTTTGCGTCTTTGCATTGACTTTGTATGTAATCTACTTGCGCAAATCTTGAATTCGCTTTTGGTGTGTACGCAGCATAAGAATTACAGAAATTATTTATGACAAAAAAATTATGACAGTGATATTTACTGGAATGTGACACACACAAATAGGCACTGATAATATTGCTAATGTAAGTGTAATATGACTTCCTGTCACCCTCAAGCATTTCCTTTTCCTTTTAGTCTTAATGCTGTTTGACAAGAGTAGGCCATGATGTTGTGCTGTTATAATTTGTCCCCTTTTTCCTGCTCTCTCTCTCTCTCTCTCTCTCTCTCTCTCTCTCTCTCTCTCTCTCTCTCTCTCAGCGAAGGAATTAGTTTTTCCCTCTCGCCATGTATTACAACGTCTCGGCTTGACAGGATTGGGTGAAGCGTTAACCTCACAGACAAGCTTGTTAAGAATTGTTGCGCTGGTGACTGGGCTAAAGACAGGATAATAGACACCCCACCCGCCGCCCGTCAATCATGTCGAGGGTTAGCAGTCCATCCTCTGAAATTAAGGGAGAGACGTTTACACGTTCGGATTCGTATACCTCGGACCGTGGCTGTCTGTCAGGGTAGTCGTCAAACAAGTGTTAATTGCATGCACACACATACACACAAACGCACATCACTGCGACACTTAAAGAGCAGCATTCTTGTGCTCCAATCAAACCAACCCACTTAAGGGACATCAAAAACTAAGTGGCCTTTTAGGCAGAGCACACAGACTCGAGCCCATCCTGTCCCCTGAAGTACTGGTCCTCAATTACCATCTTGCTTTGTCACATACCATCTCGTGAACTAAGCAAATGACATTTACCCATTATTGAGACTCTTAGCAAATGTAAATAGCTTCCTGTGGGTATTTGGAAAGTGCTTTATAATCTCCTGCACTTGACAAAATGGCCAACTAAACTGGTTCCTCGGTAGCAGATCTTGGAAACATTTAAGGATGAGATACGGATATTAAATATGCAAAATGTTATTAGAGCTGCTTTTAAAGGGTACCTCGACTATGAAGACATGCTTTAAAACGTTATATTTGCCTTCTATTATTAAAATCCATTGAAAGAAACACATTAAATATTTTTATTGCTTCAAAAAAAAAAAAACAACACTTAATGAAGCAGGTTTTGATTGCAACCTTTGGACATGTTTTATGATGTAAACAAAATGTTGGCTTCCAAGTGAATTTATTTAAAAGTTTGATTTGTACGGTTAATTTACTGTATTTTTCGAACTATAAGTCGCTCTGGAGTATAAGTCGCATCAATCAAAAATGGGTTTTGAAGAGGAAAAAACATATATAAGTTGCACTGGACTATACGTCATGTTTATTTAGAAAATGATTTCACAAAATCCAACCCCAAGAACAGACATTTAATCTGGAAAGGCACAGAACAGCAGGCTGAATAGGTGTCCGTACATGTTAAAGTAACATAAACCGTTATTTACACGATACACAGTAGCATACAGAACATACATGGGGGGCTGAATAGGGTGAATTAACACGACAAACCAAATCAAGTTCAAAAAGGTCCCAAAGTCATTCCACATCACTGAATCCATTGAATTACATAAATACAGGAGCAGCATAGAGCGGACTCTCGCGGCTGTAGACTGTAACGGTTTCTCTTGGTTCGTATGAAATAATTTTGACGTATAAATCGCACCGGACCATAAGTTCCAGGACCCGCCATTCTATGAAAAAAGTGCGACTTATAGTCCAGAAAATATGGTACTTACATAAAGCCAATCCCAGTGGTAATCTATTCAGTGTTAATCTATCTATTCAACTCGAAGGGCAACCTTCCGATTTCTCAGATGAAGCCAACACGGAAGTGACTTAAAATGCAATTCATCGACGGGCCGCTAGAGGCTGGCTCCAAAAGGGAGTCAATTCCCATAGACCACCATGTTAAAATGTCCAACTTTACAGTAAAAAAATATTATGTTAACAGCCTGGTACAAAATAGTTTTTAGTCTATATTGCTAATTTTGCCCTTCATGACAACTGTGAGGGGGTGACTTTTTTGTTACTCATTCGTTTAAAGTTTGGCATAATTAAGGGCGTGGCCACTTGATTGACGGTTGAACAGCCACTGCTGTCACTACAGTCGAGCTAGGCGGGCATGGTTTCAGCAACCAGGCACCTCAGCTTCATCCACGTCCCGCCTCTTTACCCATTTTCGGATATCCGCGAGTGATGATCAATGACGCGCGGCCAAGATGGGTCGGCAGACATCGTCTACTATAGGCTTCAAAAATAATCTTTAGAAACCTATGGGTGACATCACGAACACTACGTCCATTGTTTTTACAGTCTATGGGTGACACACGGCCAAGATGGCGACGGCAGGCTCTGCCAACTATTGTCATCAAAAAAGACACTACGTCCATATTTTTTACAGTCTACGATTCAACTATATGGGCTCTATCTTACACCCGGCGCAATGCAGCGCAATGGGCGACACAAGTGTCTTTTGCTAGTTTCCACCCTGCGCAATTAACATTTTCACGTTTAGCGCCCTTTGTTTAAATAGCAAATGCATTTACGCCCCCTTTTGCACCCATGGGCGTTCTGGTCTGAAAACAAGGTGTGTTCAGGCGCATTGTTGGCGCGTTGCTATTTTGAGGCAACTAAAATAGACTACGCCATTGACCAACAAAAACCTGGTCTAAAGTCAATGGCGCAATATGTTTTTTGTTATTTAAAGAGCGCATTAGTAATATGCGCCTATAAACGGGACGACAACGCAGATTTGCTTATCACATACATGAATGCGCAGCAGCACAAAAACGCTTTAAATATGAAATATTAAAGGACTGAATGTAAAGGATAATTATTGAGTCTCTTGGACATAACTGAGGACCGATTATGAGACGTTAGAAGGTGCAAAGTGCTGCTTCATCTGTAGCCTGTTAAGTAAATAAATGCCTTGCTTTCAACAAATGCATCTGTTTTTAAATGTTTTCTTTGTTTCGTTTTTTAAATGCTACCTCACGGATTTATTGTATATGATGAATCTGTACCTGTGGATATGGTGAGATGAGAAACTTTTTAAGTAATGCTTAAAAAAAAACTTGTGACGCTGTCCAAGTGCTGAAAGATGCGGAGAGCCGTTTGTAAATTCTTTATCTCCTGTTTGTTACAAATAAAGTATTTTTAGAGTACAAACCTAATCTTTCATACTTGTAAATTATTTTTTGATGATATTGGATAGCCATACATTTAAAGCAATTAAAAGACTGCTTTTTACTTCCATGACTAAAAGAAAACGGGTTTTAAAGGTTTTAATAAAAAATAACAATTTCAATACAAGTGAAAAACAACATAATTATTTAACATTAATCTTAAACTGGGGATCTTCTTCCCCTCTTAGTTTTTCAGTTTACAACGTCCGTCATCTAAGTAGGGATTACACATAGTGCCAGCGCAACAGGTTTTTAAGGGGGATGACAGCAGAGACTGTCATTGGTTTATTGCACGTTACGCCCAAAATACTCCCATTACTCATTAAAAAATAGGACCAACCCTTTTCGACCATGCGCTCGGCGCACAAACCATTTTTCCCGTCGTTAAATTAGCAAAAGTGGATTCGTTAAAATAGGGCCCTAAGTGTTTATCGTCCATGTGCCCTTAATGCTTTTTTAAGACCAACTTTCTCATAACTTTGTTGTCTCATTTTGGTCTGTTTTTCGAAAGCGGTAGCGTCGATCATGGTTTAAAACCACTTTGAAGAAAATGGCAAGCATTGTTCCACCTGTCCTCTTCATTTACTTCTCATTGTCTAAGATAACACCATTTCCTCCTTTGTTCATCTGAGTGTAGTTTTCAGATGAATATGATTTGACTGTAATTCCTGGATATAACCTCTTTATTTGTGGTTAAATTGCTTTTGAAGCATAAAATTGACTGGAACAATTGGAGAGGAATGTGATCTTTTTTATATAATGACATCACTGATATAGGTCTCTCTCTCTCTCTCTCTCTCTCTCTCTTTCTCTCTCTCTCTCTGTATGTGTGTGTGTAGTAGTTTTTGCTTATATGTATTTCCCACCTCCCGTATCAGAGTAAAGCCTGTTATCAGGCCTGCTCCAAAACATGCTTCATGGTAGACAAGATGAGATTTTCAACTTGGCATTGAATTTCAAAGGCCAGGACTTGTCTATGTGTGTGAAAATCTGTTTTGTTGAACAAAAGTAATCTATTGTTTCAGACATGTTTGTGTGATGTCCCGAAGCCTGTGATGATGTAAGCACATGTGTGCTTGTGAGTCAGGTCAGGACAGCATTACACACAATTGTGTTGGTTTATATTGAGGGCAGATTGAGACTAATCTCTATAACCACGATCTGCCAAATGCTGTCAGGTGTTGATGTACTGCATAATGTTTTAAACATAATTCCTCACAGACATGCGCATGTAAGCCTCCCACTCTTTATCTCTTTCTCTCTTGTTTTATTATTTTGCTAAGCTCTTTATATGGGAGTCATTACTTGGAGGCTTGCAAAGAAACACTGATTCATTCTGGCTCTAGACAACACTAGGTTGCTATTTATTCATTAACAATATCCTGCAAGACATATTTATTGCAAAACAATTATAGAGGTGGAATGTTCTCAATGCGTATTGTTTACATTTTGATTGATAAATCTTTAATGTACACCACATAATTTATCATTTTGCTTATTGTATAAAGATTGATTTTGTTTTATCGTAGTATATCATATCCATAGCCTGCCTTGTCTAACAAATGTCTTCTAGATCTACATGTCTAGATCTCTAATGTGCATTATTTTCTCAGAAGCAGTTGGATGTCTCCAGCCATCAGATTGATGAAGCTGTTGGACATAAATTGTAGTTTGCTGCTGAGAGAGACAAACATGGATTTAATTTTGTGTCTGGGTGTTGTTTATACACAAAAGAAAAGACACAGTAGATCATTTCTCTTTCTTTGTGGCCATCAAGCACCACAAAGTGCTTCAGATAATATTTTCTTACTGCCGAGGGATTTTACTGAGGACATTATCTTTAGATTTCAGACCGGGGGAATCGCTCGCAATATTTCAAATGTGATATGGCACAGAAAGCTCCCCAAATCTTGTGTGCTTTTTCAATAAGAGAGTAAACTGATCCATGCTGTGTTATCATTGACTATATATTAACAAGGTAGAACTTTATTGTTGCATTGGATAAAATCGATTTAAAATCATCATCATGTAATTGAAATTAAACACGTAATTTTTTTTAGGAAATATTGAAGTGTTTTGCATAAATTACATTTATTTTTAAAAACATTATAATCTTAAATAAAAATGTTAACTTCCTTCAAACAACCTTTCTTTACTTTCTGTCACTAGGAATGGTGCGAGGGCGGGGCTAATGGAAAAGATGAAAACTTCCAATGATCCAATCAGTAGACAACATTTCCGTCCCGTCCTACTTTTTTCTCATTTCTGAATCTGTTTCACTTGTATATACGTCACGATATGTTAAAGAAGACATCCGCTGAATGCCGAAGTATGGTCCATTTTTTTATACGTACGTGAGGGTTTGCATTCAGTGCGCGCAATGCAATTTTTGTAATCAGAAGAGTGTGTGTGTACTGTACGCGGATTTTTGAAACCCTACGTACATTGTACATGTAGGTCGCGCATGCACGCTTAGGAGAATGTAGTATGTAGCCCCGGAGATGTATTTTGTTGCAATATGCGTGCATTAAACATCTGTGTACATGTACAATAAACTTTGCAAGGCTGTGTGTTCGACAAGTTTGCGTACACGTACAAACAGACTATACTCCAGTTTTAAGATTATGAATTTAGAAAATTTAGATTACAATGCAAGAAAGGCGTTATAATTATGATGCTATTTTTGCAATTGTTTTATCATTTCATTTTTCATTTGTGTAGGTATAGCACCTTGACATTTGAACCACTATCACAACAGACGTTTAAGTCATTATTTGTATGAATTGTACTTTTATTTATCATTTTTAGATCCAAATACAAAATTATGCATCACACCATTGGCTTTTTTTGTAAAAAATCAGGAAATTAAGACTATAGGGGAGATCCGGGGCAAAAGCAATGCGGGACAAAAGTAACAGAGCGATTTTCTCAGAGCGATTTTCAACATTTGCATTCCAAACTATGACAGCATCTTTAGCACGCAACCTTGAGCTGACAAATAGCGCATTATTTTGTCACCGTTTTGCGCGTGTAGATCCAGAAAGCTGTTTTCAACCATGATAAGTAAATTCCTAAAGCGGTATTTTTTTCTTATAAAGCGTTGTGTTTCTCGTTTCACGTGTTACAGTACTGATCAATCTACAGGTTATTTAGTGCTCTAATGCAGGGTTCACACCAGACGCGGTAGAGGCGGCAAGCGCGAGTGATTTACATGTTAAGTCAATGCAAAGATGCGATTAGGCATCCTGCAGTGCGGTAGGCACGGTTCCAAGCGAATTGAGCGTTGCCACGGGAAACGTGCAAGTTGAAAAATCTGAACTTCGCCGGATATCTGCGCCGCGTTAACCAATCAGGACCTTACTGTAGTAGTAATGCGATTACAGGAAGCGCATGAAGTCTCAGCGGAGTCGCAGAAGCCCCTCCCATAACGCAAATCTCCGCGTGAATGTCTCGAATGACTACAATTTCACGCGCGGCTCTCAATGCGCAAATGAAGCGAGTAAACGCAAATGTTCAAGCGTTCAACTACATGCGAATAGCACGTTTTTGCCGCCTCTACTGCAGCTGGTGTGAATGCACCATGACACATCCTGAAGTTTGCCTTCTCAGAGTTTTCAAAATAAAAATAAATCGGTTTTAAATGTCAGGGACGAAAGTAAAACTTGTTACATTTGTCCTGCTGCTAATACTGTTGCATTATGTTGGAAAATCTATATTATTCTAAGGGGTTGTGTACACCAAAACTTTTACGCCCGCGGCCGGCGCATGTTTTCAATTGTTTCCAATGGAAGCTCAGCGTTTTTCAAATAAGCCAGCAGCTAGCGGGTTTTTTTCGCACTGAAAACCGGCGCTCAGCGGTTTTTCCGCGCTCGGCGCTGAGCGTCGAGAGTTGAAAGAGATTCAACTTTGGGAGAAAAGCTCCGCTCGTCAATGTCAGTTCTCACACGGCCGCCCAATCACAGTGGAGGAGGGGTGGGACATTACCACAGCAACCAACCGACTCGCAGCTGAAGTATCACAGCTACCAAAGCGCTCAGCTGAAGAAAGCTGGCACTCAGCTGAAAAACAGCTGGCATTTGGCGTCCTCAAGGCGTTTTTCAGCCGCGTTAAAAAGTTTTGGTGTGTCCAGCCCCTAATTTGATTTAATTTCATTTTCATAGTGTTCATGCTGTTAAAAAAAAAAGCTTTATTTTGAACAATTCAAGTTTGTGCTGTGAGGCTGCTTTTGAAACATTTGATGAAACTAAAATTTAAAATGAAAATGTAATTTCATTATTTTTTGCAAAGATAAATGACAAAATATGTTTGCAGTTATATATTAACAAGGACATAGTCATGTACTATATATTTACTAAAAACAAGTGTAACACAGAAATCTATCTTGTTCTTGTTACTTTTGACCCACCTATGTGTTACTTTCATCCCAGCTGACAGGGTCAAAAGTAACAATGCGCTTATGTTCAAAGTAAAATTATACTGAAGTCATTTAAGATTTGTTAAAAGTTTTTCTGAAAATTTTTACTTGCGCCCCTGCTCTCCTCTACTGTATCTGTGCTACAGCCCTAGTGTCGTTCCTTCTCTTTAATATGTAGGGAGATCATAAGTAGTATTTTCAAGCTCCCACCTGTAAAAGCAGCAGGTGTTTGGTTCCAAGTGGACCTTTAAAGAAACACTATTGATCAGGTATCAATAGGGCACAGTGAGGACTGAGGGCACAGAGAGATAAAAAAGTACCCTGAGCAAAATAGGCACGAAACCGAGAGGCGAGAGTTGCACAAAGCTTTTATGGTAAGAGCAGATGGGATGATATTTCACGTCCAGTACACAGAGCTCACAGAGAGCAGCATAAAATTCAGTCTGTATTGAAGACAGAGCCTCCTGCAGTGAAGCGGTTCAGGGGTATTAGGTCCTTTCTATGCAGGTTTTTGAATGGCTCCCGGGAGAGATTCATGCAATGATCAAGGAACAGAAATCCTGACTTTAGGTGTGATAAGAGCAACTGGATTATGACAAGAAAGGCCGGCTTCCACTCAGCAGTGAAGTCTATTTTGTATGGAAAAAGCAAGCAAGCCCTTGCAATGGCCTGCATTTGTGAAGGCGGATTTAGAAATGAATGGAGTTTATTGGTAAGGCTGAAAAACATGCAAACATACACACACCTTTAAGAAATTCAGATACAATGTATAGCTTGAGTGCATTGTAAATCACTTTGTGTAAAAAATAAATGCACAATACACTGTGTGCAGAAATTATGAATATGCAAATATAATTTTTTTAGATCAAAGACTGTTATTATATGGGAGTTGTTTTGGATGCTTCGAGGAAAGCGTGTACAGAATTTTCCACCCTTAGGCAGTCTGCAAACGTTTGGCAGCTCGCAATCGATTCTAGTTTATTTCTGTTTATTGTTTCCTGTAAGGCGATCATTAACTTTTATAATTGTGTTTAATGACAGTTTTGTGGACGCGAAGGGAGCGTTCTATTGAACTGCCAAAATGGCTCCTTAGTTGAATATACAGAGACTACAGCAGGTGGTATCCAAGAAATGTGCCTATAAAACAAGAGCAGCTAAACATATGCATGCAAGGGCACACGCAGTTGCCTGCAGAGACAGACACGGAGGTGTAAATATCTTCATTATCTTGAATGTTGTGTTGACAGAAAGGACAGAAACATCTTCAAACAGATGTTTAGTGCGTTCATTTTGACCTCCTGCTGAACTGCATTAGAATAGCAAGTTTATTGAGCTGACAGATGATGGGATGTAACAGAAAGTTAATGCTTTGGCACCCTCTGGTGTCCACATAGAAGAATGTTCTTGATAATATTTGTAGTAATGATGTGAATGGTGGTGGTGTCCTGTAGGTTCTTTCTTTCTTTCTTTCTTTCTTTCTTTCTTTCTTTCTTTCTTACTTTCTTTCTTTCTTTCTTTCAGAACGCTACTCTGTAAAACAAATCCTTGTTGCACTCAAATTTTTAAGTTTAATCAACTTAAATTTACAATTCATTTCAACTTTCCTGACTGGTGTGGAGTTGCTATAAATTATTAAAAATAAAGTTAAATTAGCTTAAGTTATTTCAACTTTATTTTTGTAATGTATAACAAGTAAAAAAAAGTTGAAATAGATTTTTAATTCATTTCATTAATCGCGATTAATTGCATACAAAATAAAAGTGTTTTTTTTTTTTTGCATAATTTGTGTGTGTACTGTGTGTAATTATTATGTATATTTAACCACACACACATACATATAGTCTCATTTCAGATTTTTTTATATATCAATTTTTTATTTATATATAGAATATATAAAAATAAAAATAAATATATACACATGTAAATGTTTCTTAAATACATATATGAATGTGTGTGTATTTATATATACACATAATAATTACACCCAGCACACACACATGTATTATGCAAAAAAAAATTTGACTTTTATTTTGTATGCGATTAATCGTGATTAATCTTTGCCCAGCACTAATTCAACTTAAAATTTAAGTGGATTAATTTATTCTTACACTGTACTTTGCTTTTGTAAAGTTAATAAATAAATGTTATTTAATTTTCTAGGGGTCTTTTAAAAAGGGTTTATGGCACTACACCAGGAAGACTGCCGGTTATGATTTACAATGTTAATAATTAACATAAATACAATTTTAGGTTAAAACCAATGCATTTTATGATGTTTGTATATTAAAGTCGATTAGGTTAATTTAAAATGTAAGTCAATTATTATTTTAGTGCATTTTACCATACAAATACAGTATGTAAATACATTAATATGATACTATACTTACAGGTCAGACTTATGGTATATTGTAAAAATGTGGCCTAAAATTGTGATGTTTTACTGAATGCTATTCAATAATAATTATTATTAAATGGGTATAAGCATGCAACAAATTGGTCGATGTGATTCCGTTTGTCACATCAGCTAATGTTAGGCTGTCTTCTGAAAGCACCATATTAGTTTTCTTCAGACACTTCTTCATCTTTCTTTTCCCGGTGAGACAGATGCTTCCCTGCAGCTAAACAATGCACATGTCAGAAGAGAGTCAGAAAGACAGGCAGCCTGACAGCAGCGAGTACAGTGTGTGGATGCGCGGTTGTGCGGTTGTACAGTTCAGCGAAGATTTTTATGTTGTAGCGGTGTCATATAGACAGCAGAGCATTGCAGTACCTCTTTCTTTCCTCTCTCCCCCACACGGCCTGCGGCGTCCCGCTTCCTGCTCTTCCTCTCTGTCTCCCTGATGCATTCACCCTGTCAATGCAGCACATGTAGTTCGCAGGTCTGCATCGATCCTGCGTGATAGAGCCCGGCCCAGTTCAGGCATTTTTGCAGCGAGTGCAGTTGTTAAGGTCTTCTGTAATGACATATAATATCTCTCAGAAGAGCAGTAGAGTATCGTTAGTTACCTCCTATTACATCACGTATCACATTAGGTAAATATCATGGAATGCTTCTTGTAAACTGTTGTCTTGAAACTGTAAGCTATAAATAAGTCGTAAAGGGACACTCCGCTTTTTGTGAAAATATGCTTATTTTCCAGCTCCCCTAGAGTTAAACATTTGATTTTTACAGTTTTGGGGTCCATTCAGCCGATCTCCGGGTCTGGCGCTACCGCTTTTAGCATAGCTTAGCATAATCCATTGAATCTGATTAGACCATTAGCATCGCGCTAAAAATAACCAAAGAGTTTCGATATTTTTCCTATTTAAAACTTGACTCTTCTGTAGTTACATTGTGTACTAAGATCGATGGAAAATTTAAAGTTGTGATTTTCTAGGCAGATTTGACTAGGAACTAAACTCTCATTCCGGCGGAATAATCAAGGACTTTGCTGCCGTAACATGACTGCAGGCGGCGCAATGATATTACGCAGTGCCTGGAAATAGTCCCCTGCTATTATTAAGCAACTTTTAATTTTACGTCAGTCTTAGTACACAATGTAAATACAGAAGAGTCAAGTCTTAAATAGGAAACATATCACAACTCTTTGGGGTTTTTTTTGCGCGATGCTAATGGTCTAATCAGATTCAATGGATTATGCTAAGCTAGGCTAAAAGTGGTGCCCCCAGACCCGGAGATCAGCTGAATGCATTCTAAAACGGTAAAAATCAAATGTTTAACTCTGGGGGGAGCTCTAAAATGACCATATTTTCCAAAAAAGTTTAGTGTCCCTTTAAGTTTCACCACTTTTCACACAGAGTAGCGGCCGATCACACAGAATGCGTTTTTAACCATTAAGGTGCGGACCGCACTGCCTTTATTGATTGATTTCAGATAAGAGCACTGCGTTGCTTTTTTATGTTTCTAGCCAACCACTGTATCAGCTGTCCTGTCAGTCAAATAAGAAATCGGTATTGATCTTAACTTTCATATATTAGCAGAAACTTTGAAAGAGGGTGCTTGCTCTGACCTTGATCGATGGTGAGATCCCGCCTCTCTCCCCTCATTTGATTGAACAATGCGTTGAAAAACGCAAAGGACGTTGGGTGCAAGCAGGCAGCAAAAATGTGAGGCGTTCGGCGTGCAAAAACAGCACGCAAAACTCTCACTGCCCATAAAAACCAAATTTTAGATTAGACATCTGTGAAGGAGTCCATCATCTGGAATGTATTTTTAAGCACATTTGTGTTCAACATATTGCAGATGAACAGACACATTAATCAGTACAAATATTTCTTAACTGAAAACGTCTGCCTTAATGTAATAAACGTTTTGTAAATATTACATGAAATTTAAGAGTAATTCACATTTTTATGAATACAATTTGTTTACCTAATAGATTGTTGTGTGTGTGGACCTCTAAACACGCAACCCTTGTCTCCTGTTCAGGTTCTCATCGCCTTACGCTTTGCTTCATTGTTCGTCTCCTCATCTGCCAGCAATTACGCTCGTTTATCTCCCTTCCCTTTCTTTCATCTGATCCCTCGCTTGGTAAAAACTCACCAGCTGGGGCTGTTGCGGAGAGGGCGGGAGGTGTGCGTGCGAAGCCCGGGCGGCGGAGCTCCGTTTCGTGTTAGGAGAAATGAGAAGAGCTAGATCTTTGGAGAGGGTTTGGCAGTGGCCCCTACGTCTGAAAGTCATTGGATAGTGGAATTGTTCCCTTATTTCTGCCTCTCGTAGCCAGTCTTATCTCCATCCAAGTCTCCCGCTGCCTGAGAGCAGAAATGCGCTCCACACGCAGGCCTGTCACTGTTTATAAAGTCCACATTATATTAAACCTCTAATGGCCAGTTAACGTACCCCTGCGGATGCTGGGACGGTGTCTCCTTATGCAGAGAACGTCTGGTTATTGTCTTGTTGACACCCTGAAAACATTGGTTGGTACCTCACTGACCAATTGCGAGATCACTTGCGTTTTAGATGCATTTAGTAGACGCTTATCCAAAGGTCCTTATTTTTATTAGCATGTGTGTTCCCTGGGGAGCGAACCCATGAACTTTTGTGCCGCTAATGCAGTGCTCTTCCAGTTGAGGTTCATGAACCCAAGAAGAAGCACTTAACGCATTTGTGCAGCAGTCTCTGTGTCTGGCAGCTGGTTAAGTGGATCATTTGAGGGATTATGAGGGCTCAAAATTGCCAGAGGAGCAGCGGTGGGACAGCCTGTTGTCGTGTTAGCGTGCCCGGGGTGGGGCCTCAGGGGTCAGGCATTCTGTATCTCAAAGACACCTTGAGCTGTTGACTGCTGGAGCTACAGCAGAGATCTCACAGCCGAGGATGTGGCTTCTCGCTGCTCCACTGAGCCTGAGGCGCTTTCCTTCCAGCAAGAAGAGAGACTGCCTGTATGTGTGAGGGTTTGTTTGAACATTTTACTTTGCTCTACAAATAGATGTTTTAACATGAGGAATTTGGTCATTTTGCTATGGTCTGCCTGCTGTCAGGGTGATGGCTGATTTATTTTACTGTATGTTCAGATGAACTTGAAGCTGATTAAAGGCTTTTAATTTGCTTTTTTAAATATTTGATCTGCTTCAGACCTGGTTTGACATCCAAGAACATTTAGTAGGTTTAACAAACATTTTCCACCATCCTCTAACAGGCTGTTTTTGCAGCTTTTCTATATGGATTCTGTATGAAGTGTCTTTAAGTCAGCAGATGCAGGGATATTGTATTGTGGTCACATGATGTTATTTTTGACACACTTTGGTTATGGAATGAACATGGTAAAAATACTTGGAGGGCTTGACATTAAGCATTGTCATGTGGGTGTCCTTCACTAAATAAAAGTTGCATGCCTGGTTGGTTCATTACAAAGACTAGGCTATATGACACATAAAAGCAGTTATTTTTATAATTTATTTATTTATTTTTTGCATTGACATTTCAGTTTTCCCCGCAGATTTACAGTTTATTTGTTGCGGCGGGGATGGGTGTGTAATGGGTTACTATGCAGTCAGGTAGGATGCATAGGCTGTTTGCCCATGGCTCCACATCGGAAAATGACCAAAAGTCCTTCAAATCTTATCCAGCTTAAATGGGGGGTCAGAGTCACAACAGAGCGACTGATGCTACGGGTGTGTGTACAGAACTTGTCATGTGAGAGAGGGGTAGTGAAAAACGTGCAAAATCAGCTTGTGGCGGTCAGTTTAGATTTTGTAGCAAACATTTTCAAGTTACTTGTCCGGTTGGGCCAGTAAAATTCTCTTTCACTTGCTCATTCAAAACATTAACTTAATATTAACTTCTGGATAAGCGTTTGTCGACCCCTGGTATGAATGAGTGTTTTGCAATGGCTTTGGCCCATTGAGGGGTTCTTATAGTCAAAATGAAATTGAAATGAAAAACTGTCATTTGTTTTGGAATTTTGTGGTATTGTTTTATTGTTTGTGGTATCTTTACTTCTGGTCATATGGTATGGCAGGTTGGCGGGGTCCGGGAGAAGATCGCTGCAATTAGCAAAATGACCCAACTTCAAACAATCCAATCCATTTTCCAACCTGATCTTACGAATTTCCGTATTTTAGTCACAGAACAAAACACAGAACATTTTCCCTTGGGATTTACTTTAGGATGTCTTTTAATATACAGATTTCTTTATGTTTTTGTCTATTTTTAAACCATGGTCGCTTGGAGTTGGAGTTAGAATTGGGGTTTGAGTTAGGGTGTCATTTTATGTAACAAAAAGTTGTTCTAACCCCAAACCCAAGCGAAAATGTTAAAAAATAATGGAGAAACCAATACATAAAACACAGCGCCCCCCATTTTGTAGTTGAGTCTCTTAATGGTCACACTTTGACTTTTATCATTTGCAGTGTTTCTTTAGTCAAAATGAAATTGAAATGAAAAACTGTCATTTGTTTTGGAATTTTGTGGTATTGTTTTACAAATGGCAATTTACGTTGCCTCCTAATCTTTAATCAAAAAACGCAAATCCCCCCCCCCCCAAAACGATCTCTCTTTACTTCTGGTGATATGGTATGGCAGGTGGGCGGGGTCCGGGAGAAGATCGCTGCAATTATCAAAATGACCCAACTTCAAACAATCCAATTCATTTTCCAACCTGATCTTATGAATTTCCGTATTTTAGTCACAGAATATTTTGCTCATTTATCCGTGTCATTGTCACTGATCTCCGCATTTTTCCGTGTCCGTACCACATACTTTCTTTTCCTTGTCAGTTTCACATTTTATTTACCCAATTGTTTTTCCTATTTTCTTACCATTGTCGCTAGGGTTTGGGGTTAGAACGACTTTCTGTTACATAAAATGACATCCTAACCCAAATCCAACTCTAACCCTAACATCAGGCGACATTTGTTTAAAAATTTAAGCGACATCCTAACCTAAACCCCAAATCTAACCCCAAACCCAAGTGACAAAGGTTTAAAAATAGGACAAACAATTGAGTAACCAATACGTGAAACTGACACGGAAAAGAAAGTCTGTGGTACACTGAAAAAAATGATGTGTTCATTTTTTACACATTTTGTGTGTCATGCCATTTAAGGCGTTATTTCATGTTAAAATAAATGAAAGGACCAACACAAGTTGTGTTAAAAACAGTGACGGGAGTAACACGTTACAAAGTAATCCCGTTACTGTAATTCCACTACTTTTAGCGGTAATGAACCTGTAACAAAGTTTTTTTTTTAAATCAAGTAACGCAGTTACAATTACTGAAATTTAAATGAGTTGGTTACTCGTGTTACTCTATTTTGTGATAAATGAAAATAAATGTCATTTATGTAAAAAATTGACACATCATTTTTTGCAGTGTACGCACATGGAAAAATGCGGAGATCCGTGACAATAACTACCTTTTTTCCAGTCCTACTGTACCTTTTTTCGTTTCACTCGAATATACGTCACCACAGGGAAAACAAGACAATCTCTACTTCCGTTTTATGGCGACTTTAAATGTCAATTAGCCAGTGAACCACTTTTATTACTATGTAGCAACATTTTTAAAGTGTTTTTTTGTTTTTGTTTATTTCAGTTGTCATTGCTTCACACAGTCCTCTTTTTGTTTAAATTTGAAATTAAAGTGTATTTGTTTCCTTGTTGCGGTTTGTAGAGCATTGCATTAGCAACACAAAGGTCATGGGTTAGGGCCACAGGGAACAAAAGAAGAGCTCAAATGCAAAAGCCACTAAAACCCACCTCTGTCAAAAATTTGGCTCTCATGTATTATATGTTTACTAAATACCTTTGCTCAAATCCCAGCCTCCCAGAATTAGCTAAATGCTACGTCGATTTTTGGCCACAATCCACTAAATGCCACATTGACTTTGTGCATGAAAGATGAATTAGATAAATGATGTCATGCATTTTATGTATTGTTTTTCTCTTTTTTTTAAGCCATTTTCCCTTGGGATTTGCTTTAGGATGTCTTTTAATATACAGATTTCTTTATGTTTTTGTCTATTTTTAAACCATGGTCGCTTGGAGTTGGAGTTAGAATTGGGGTTTGAGTTAGGGTGTCATTTTATGTAACAAAAAGTTGTTCTAACCCCAAACCCAAGCGAAAATGTTAAAAAATAATGAAGAAACCAATACATAAAATACAGCGCCCCCTATTTTGTAGTTGAGTCACACTTTGACTTTTATCATTTGCAGTGTTTCTTTAGTGATTTTGCAATTGTTTACTAGGTCAAAAAAAATGTCACTATTAAGTGACATTTGTGAAAATAAGCCATTTCAATTACTGACTAATAATCTTTTCATTGCCATTAAAATGAAATTAGTGAACCTAAACATAAGAGTCTGATACAAAATTCTAATTTACAAGAAAACATGTCAGATGCACTTAGAGGTTTTTGCATCTAAACTCTTCAAATATGCCAATTAAAAAAATGTATATATTATATGCACTGTAGTGTCTGCCAAATGCATAAATACATTTTGAGGCATAAAGTTGTTGCTGTTTCGAAGCCACTGAATACATGCTCGCATTAGATCATTTTCAACAGCTTGTTCTGTTGACAGGAACAAAGACAATAATATCATAAACATGTTAACAAGATGAGTGATTCCAGATTCTTGTTACAAAACAGTCACTTATCGTATAATTATTTTGTTCTCTCTGTTTATTTGTCTGTTTCTCTCCTGTAGTCTCAGGGGCCTTTGTGTCTCTTTCTAATGTGCACCAGATCATCTCTTTAATGTTATTTATTTACTGTTATTCTCCATTTTCTTGCGTTTTGTCCACGGGGTGTGCAGTGTAGTGGAGCATTTGTGTGTGTGTGCTTTGGATGTATTCAGACGCCCTGTCTCTGAGTATTATCATGGCAATGTTTCTCAGTCCACAACATGGGACAGATCACCAGCCAAAACAGCCGCGGGACGTGTGTGTGTGTCCTAAATCTGCTGTTAATTTCTCCCTGTTTGTCGAATGATGACCCCAGACCACCTTTCCATGGTTTATTTCCGCATTCTGAAAATAGACAGGATGAAAAACCACAGGACACTTACAAAGCAGTACGCTCAAAAAGAGTGTGTTTATTTTAGTTTACCTCAGAAATGTTTTTAGGACACCACAGAATGATGTGTGCGCTGGAAGTTAATGTGTTTATTTGTATTTATTTACAGTGGGTTTTCTTCTCCATGCTTGGAGACGTTTTCAGTGCTGCCTTGTGTTCTAGCGTACTATGTATAAGCCGACATTGGGATGTTAACTCAAACCCTTGCATGAGTTTGAGGCGGGACAGTCTGTCCGGGACCAACAAGATGAGTGTTTGAGTAGTTATTTCTGTTTATCAGTTTAGTCCCTAGCAGTCACTGGGGCAGTACCCTTTTTAAAAAGTACATCTTTTCACCTAAAGAGTTCATATAGTTTAAGTACCTCAGAGGTAAATATTAATACCAAATATTGCATATTAGTACAGTGTTGGGAACGTTTTTTTTTTAGGTTTTTCCATTTGCGACGGTGAGAACAAAGATGGGTGAGAACAAAGTTGAGGATTGACTTAGCTGAAACTACTACAAAAGTCGCTGTTTATTTACTTCTATCACTGATGGTCTTCTCAAAACATACACAACAAGTTAAACAAGCGAAGAGGAAGCTCCTTCTTCATTGATGGTCGCTCTGCTACTGTGGTTACATGGCGTTGCGGCTACGCCGTAGGACGTACGCACAACTACTGTATAATAGCCCTTAACTGTTACCTACTTTGCCTCAATATAGTCCTAATTACTGCTTATTTATACTTAGTAAAGTAGTTCTTAAGTTTAAGTATTGATAGGAATTGGGTAGGATTAATGATGCAGAATAAGGTTTTGCAGAATCAGGCATTAATATGTGCTTTTTAAGTACAAATAAACCATAATATTAATGTTAATAACTAACCAGTTAATAGTGAATATTGGAAACTACACTAGCGTGTTACCATTATTCTTATTAACTCACCAAAGTATTTAAAGTGAGAAGGATGCATAAAAACATGCATTTTAACCTTAGACTTTAACCCTTATAAGCCCCTTGGGGTCAATCTCACCCCAAGCCACTTTTTGTCACTTGTGTGACTTTTCTAGACCAGGGGTTTTCAAACTTTTTTTGTGTGTGGACAACTATTTGTAATCAAGAATTTTCGCGGACCACCTGATAATAAAATATGTCTACACAAAGTCCTGAATTTATCTGCACCTCTAAATAGGCTTACTAGCACTAAAACTATAACTGGTCATCACATCAGTACAACAGATTGTTAAAACATATTCTTCAAAAAATATATTTTTCTTTAAAAAATATATAATTTTATATAATTTTTGCCTTTACACGGACCACCTGCAGTACCCTCACGGACCACTAGTGGTCCGCGGACCACAGTTTGGGAATGGCCGTTCTAGACTATCTGTTATTATTCATATAAAAAATGTGCTTGATTCGGCCGTTCTAAAGATGTGTAAAATATTTACCAAAAGAGGCCCTTTGGGGGTAAAAATGACCCCAATTGAAAATGAAGGGGAAATGCAAAAAATCTTTTTTCCTTTATATTTGTCAAAATAAAATCAATGCATCAAGATAAATCTGAAAGTTTAAACACAGAAAAGTAGGCGTGGTACTAGAGCACAAATGCTATAAAGAAACGACATGCTCAATCACACACAAACACAAACACACAAAGGTATGACTGCCACAGAGAGCATTTTTTACCGAATTTGGCAAAAAACAGCCACACGCACGCACACACACACGCACGCACACAACACACACACAGTCACAGTAAAACTTACACACACATAAAGACACACACACACATACACGCACACATGTGCACACACGCACGTGCGCGCACACACACGCACACACACTTACATTCAGTCAAATTTCTGTACCATTTTGTAAAAACAGACATTTCTGAATGCATCAAAAAATACAAAAAATTCTACTATTTGCACAATATTTATTTTAGTGCTGCAACGACGCGTCGACGTCATCGATTACGTCGACTATGAAAATACGTGTCGCTGTTTACATTCATTTCGCGTAATGGCGGCTTCTGCTCCTGGCAGTGTTATCCATACATTGATTTGTTTGTGTGTGCCACAAAATCAACAATGGCCGCAACATTTTTATTTTCATTTAAAACGGCTTCATTTATTGTTGTGCGCGCTCGGTGGTGCCTCTCTTGTGCACGCGCGCTCTCTCTCTTTCACTGCGTGAAACCCCTAGACAGCACCTCTCATACATGAAACTGAATGAAAGAATTAAAAGTTGGCTGTGTTTTGTACTTGCATTTTCACGTAAACGTCAGATGTTACTGGCAGAGAAGACGACTGATTCGAGTTTATCATGAAAGGTTTGCAGTGTTTTCCCACACACACAGGTTCTCTATGTGCTTGTGCGCGAGCTCTCTCTCTCCTATGCCCGCGCATGCCTTCTGTAGTAACTCTGTGTAATGGCAATTTTTTTATTTGCGCCGAATTGTGAGTTGTCATGCCACCGGGTTGAAGCTTGCTGCTGCCAGCACTTATTCAGCCCCACTCGCGTAATTTGCCGGCTTTAAAAATGTTAGCGCAAGACGCACGGGTTGCTTTTCAAAGCGCTCGCCTGTGAACACGAGTTTAGATTCAGATGCATCTGTATTTGAGGGCGTTTGCCGCGCGTCTAGATGCGCGACCTGATACGAACGGCCACTTAAATGAAAATGAGACAAATCGTAATTTTTAAAAATCTAAGTCATAGATGCAATAATGAATGATCTATGAATAGTCATTATTATTCATCGTCTTTTGATAACAAAAACTTATTTGATGCAAAACTCATCAGTTTATTTAAAACGTTTCATACGAATAAAATGCTTTCTTTAGTAAAACAATTCAATATTTGTTCTTTTATGACACAAGGTATTTGGCAATGTACATGATCCAAGTACTAAAAATTAAGATAAGGATTTTTTTAATTTTTCCTCCTGTTCCTCTAGGAGTTTCTAAACTTTTTCCACCCAACAGGTAATCTCAAGACCCACCATTTTTTTTAAATAGAAATATAGGGGAAAACACAAACACATTTGTTCCCTTTTAGTAGCTTTTGAATATGTTTAATTGAATAATATAAAAATACCTTAGCTGCAAGATTAGAGCAAAAATCATAATTGTTTACTGTATTTGCATTGATTTGGAAATTATCTATTTAAAAAAATACAATGAATTGCAAGGATGCAGAAAACAGTTCACTATTGCACACTTATGTATAGGCTACTGAGGATTTAACTGTATTATTTTAATGTAGTCAGTCATGAACTAAAGTGGGCCGGTCTAAGTCATGAAACTCCAGGGCTGAAAATGAGTCCCACTCCGGCCCTGGGTGGTTTCCTGGCCGGTTGCATAAACATAGCCGTGACATTAAGACTGCGTCTTAAGAATGATTCTGACTAACTAGAAATTAGTTAGGGCTAATCAGTCTTATTATTTGGATTTAAATTAGACCAATCTACCTTTCTATGTAACATACTTGAAACAGTTATGATCAGTCTTGAAGAAAAAAATTCATGACTAACTTTAAAGACTCTTAAAGTTTTATGCAACCGGTGACAGAGATTAGCTTAAGCCAGGACTAGACCTTAGTTTAATTAGGAAATTTAATTAGTTTAAACAAACATGCCTTACTAAAAACATTACTTGTGTGCATTTTGAGGCCAAACTAAGGGCACTGGTGTATTTTAAGATATGTCAGTGCAAGATGTTTTCAGTTTGGACAGCTCTTATATTTATTTTAGTCTAGGACTAGTCTAATCCCTGTCTGGGAAACTGCCCCTATATGTCTGACAACAGAACAGATAATATGTGAAAATAGCATTCAGTTGTGTTAAAATACAATAAAACAAACAATAACTGTCAGATCAGACAAAGAGTAGAAAACAGATTATCCAACAGATTAAATAGCTAATCAAAAAATGAACACTGTATTAATAATAAAAAATAGTCGTTAGAGTAGTCGACTAATCGGAAAAATAATCGCTAGATTAGTCGACAGAAGAAATAGTCGTTAGTTGCAGCTCTAATTTATTTTTAATGTCCGTTCTAATGTTTATAAATTCACAAAATGTATCACTAAAGTAGTGATTTGAGCAGTTGGCCACATCCAGTGAAATGAATGGGTCTCTATGGGCCTCTGCTGGTCGAAATTATTTATTTCCTACACTGTAATTCTTTTATGGTTTTTTTCTAAACACCTGATGGCCGAATTCAACACATAACATCTAGATCAACATCTAAAAACAATTTAAATTTATATCATAATTCATGTGAATTTTCAAAAAAAAACTATATATATTTTAAAAGCAAG
Organism: Paramisgurnus dabryanus; assembly: GCF_030506205.2. Taxonomy (NCBI): domain Eukaryota; kingdom Metazoa; phylum Chordata; class Actinopteri; order Cypriniformes; family Cobitidae; genus Paramisgurnus; species Paramisgurnus dabryanus. The sequence goes on from NC_133346.1 coordinate 12,620,129, forward strand.
CTTATGGTGTAGTTGAGGAATTTAGTGGTAAACGGGTACAAAAGTACTTCATATCTCCCAAAACACTGAATTGATGTATAGATGGGAGGTAAACAATAAAAATATATATTATTTGTATCATTAAAAATATTTTTTCTGAGGTAATTTTTACACCCACGGAACTCTAACGTATACAGAAAAATAGGTGCTTATGAGGGTTACATTTTGATGTTAAATCCACTATTGTATTATATATCATTGTCCTACAGTCCACACACAGTATTTAGTTCACTTACATCAGAAGTAACTGTAATAAAATTACTGGAAAATAAGAGTAATCCCTTACTTTACTTTTTCAAGGAAACATTAAATTACAGTAACTAGTCACACCCAACACTGAGTACCGCAAAGGGAAATATTTATATCAAATGTATACAATTCCGTACCTAACTGGTACATATTAGGACCTTTAGATGTAAATAAGCATCATGCCTGTTTGTTTTTTAATAAGCAGTAGAGGATTTGGCAGCATGTTTGGCTTGGAGATTCAAATGGTTGTCTGCCAATTGTAACTTATTCTGCTGATGGCTGGCATGCTTTTAGTTTCAGATTTGCTGTTGGTTAAACATAATCATTACACTGTTTGTACTTCTGTCAGGTCAGTTTTTAGATCTGAATGTTTCCTTCCAACAAATACACAGGATCTACTGTAGAATAGTCTTACAGACTTAAATACATTGGATGCCATATATTTTTGTGATTATTGCTTCAAAATGCACGTACCTCCATAAATCTTTTACTTTGTGCATGACATCATTTGCTGTTTTTCTAGAATGCACCCTGGTTGCTGAGTCATTGTGGAGGTGCTGTTAACTTTTGTTACCCCGCGATCACGAAAGCTTGATGTCTTCACATTAGTGTAGTGGAACTTAAAGGGATCATGTCATTTTTCTTTCTCTTGTAATGATACGGTTTGAAATGCCTTTGCCACCAGTCACATCAGTCACCAGATATCGATCTTACCCCATCTGCATGAATGCATTTTATATCTAAAAAGATTATACAGAACTTGTATACATGCAGATTTCTAAAGTACCTACTTTTTAGGTGTGTATGTCTTGATAAATGATGCAATTGCTATTTGTCCAATTATCCACATAAGTGAAATGTTACAAATGTATAAGAAAGCGTCCTTTTAAGCATCAATATCGCAGTGTTAGACAGATTTGCATGTGTGATAAAGATGTTTACTTCAACAGGGAGTCTGTGTGAGAGATGGACAGAGAGATAGACAGACGGGCAGAACGTGACAGAAGATAAAGCGAGCAGGAGAGTGTGATATTGCTCTGAATTATATACGAAAAAATGATATGATAACAACATATGGCAGTAAAGTAACCCAATGAATCATTCAGAGACTTTCAGGCTCATATTTTTAGAGGCTTGCCAAGCTGTCAAAAATCGGTAAAGGGCAGAAAACATATTGTGGGATGAATAGATGAGGGAGACTGAAAAGAGAGAGGCAACGGAGGAGGCAGGATATCCTCTGGCTCTCTGACATGTGCCATCGCCGATGAGCACAGCTGAAGCTCATTTGAAGAGCTAGGCTGAGAGAGAGAGAGAGAGAGAGAGAGAAAAAGAGAGAAGAGGGTAGGATGGAAAGAAGCCTGAGCAAACCAGCTGTTGTGGAGCAGATCGGCTGCAGCATTAATTCACATCTCCGTTCTCTGACGTCCTGCGCGGATCCTGGACCTTTCGCCCCTTCTGACCCTCACTGCTACCCTCAGGCGTGCGAACGCACCGGATCAATGACCAACACTATGATTAAGTCCAGTTGGTTTTATGTCAAGTTCAAATATAATGAGAAGGTGAGTCAATGCTTGGAAGCTTTTTCATTATTAACTTAGATTTGATCACTTTCTATCATTAGTCGTGTTGAACGGGGTCTGTAATCCTAAACCTGCTATTGATCTGTTGATAGTGGTGTGTTAATAGCGGCGTGTGTGTTATAATATAAAATCCCCTTCTCATGCGTCCATAATAGTTGTGCAGGCATTTTGATGTATTGAATATTTAATTTGAGCTTGACTGTGCCAGGATTTAATGTCATTATTGTAGTTATTTGAGAGAAATCTGCAATGACGGTGGATTTGATTTGTCTGTGTGTGTTTGTACGAGTAGGTGGGTTTCTGATTCAGGTCATGCCCCTGTCTTCTACTGTCCTGTTCACTGTTTTAAAGTTTAATGGAGGTTGATATTTAATTCTTCAGAGACAGTGGGAGAGAGAGAGAGAGAGAGTGTTTTTATAGATGTGTTACCTTGTAAGAAAATGATGACCCTTTAGATGTCTTGTCCAAAGGGAACAAACCGGTCAATGTAAAGAATCTGTCCATTCATGCTGTCATGGGTTTGTTTTGAAATCTCTTGACTTGCGAAAGGTCACTGTCTATATGAACTACACTGTGAAATATAAACTGGCCCTGAACTGATCCTGTTACCCACAGAACTGATGTATCACACTGTACTGAAGGTCAAGCAGGGATGACAGTACCTAATGGTTACAAAGCTCAGATGTCTACACCAAAGGTTGCAAGGTTCAGTCTTGTTTAGGGGCAACTTCGAAAGTAGAGAGGAATTCTACTCCTGGTTTTAATAGATGGTCTGTATCGGTACTTTGTATGTTTTATTTAACTAGGCTTTGATTAATAGATGTATAAACAAACTCTACCAAGATTTGTGTGTGGATAATACATCTATTTTTTTTCTTTCATAGAATTTGCAATAAATATTGTACGTAATCAAATTAAACTTAATTTGCCATCATTAAAGGGATAGTTCACCCACAAATGAAAATCTTTCATCATTTACCCACCCTCATGTTGTTACAAACCTCTATAAATTTCCTCTACTATTGACTTTGGGAAAAATATTACTAGGGATGTCCCGATCCGATATTCTGGATTGTATTGGGCCGATCCAGGCTTTTTTGCTGGATCGGGTATCGGATCGATGACCGATACAATTCCGATACGGTGCATTAGCCATGGTTGTTACTGACAAGCTATTAAAAGGACAAAGTGTTATAAAAGCACCATAAACGTTTTATGCACTATATTCAAAGTCTTTTAATACACTAAATAGTAGGGATGTAACGGTATCAAAAATTCACGGTACGGTATGCCCACGGTACGGTAATTATTGAAACATTTACAAGAAGGAAAAAACATATGAAGACTTGGAAAAACTGCCATAAGTGTACATTAAACAAGACTGAACATTACAATGTACAAAGTTTAGTTTAGTGTAGTGTTTACAATTTTCATAAAAAGGACAAAAATAATTAGACCATGTAATAAAATAAAAAATAAAGTTTCAGTTAAGTTTGTCAACTTTAAACAACTCCCAATCAGTCAGGTTTTAAGAATTGAGTCACTCCCTCAATTGACCTAGTTTTTATTATTATTATTAATGCTAATGCTTGATACTCCTATGAAAGCAACAGTTGTGATTGTAGAATCAAGAACAAAAACAACCCAGTAAAAATGAAAATAGCAACTTACTTATTGTAGCCTGATTGTAGCTGGACTTAGAGCTGAGGTCAGCTCACTCAATGCAGGGGCGCGTTTCCCAATCGGAAGTCTGCAACCTCCATTGGTCGCATTTGCAGGCTGCATACGTCATGAAGACCATCTTATTTCAGAATATTAATATTTTTCAAGTTGACAATTATTCTTATTTAATCGTATATTGTTGTAACACACTAACATGACTTGCGAATGTAATACTCAGTTAACTTAAATACACCAGGCATGTAATGACGGATGCAGCCTGCATATGCGATCTAAGGAGGCTGCTTTCTAATTGAGAAACGGCACATACTCTCCTCATTCACGGATTTACTCACACTCGTTTTTTGTATGTCCATCACATTTTGTCCTTTCTTGTTTCTTGTCACAGCGAACGCGAACTTATTCCACACATCAGATTAAAAATCCGCGTTTCTTTTGCTTCCGCCATTGTCGCTCCACTTGTAGAGAGGCATCAGAGTGGCACGCGTGGGATTATGGGAATTGTAGTTCCCGCGTCCCTCCACTCGCTGCACTTGGCCGGAAAAAAACTACACGTGTTGCCCGGAAGACCTAATATTTTACCGAATCACGTGACCACCGAAATTGTTTATACCGCAATACCACGAAATTTATAATACCGTTACATCCCTACTCAATAGCATAATGTTATTGACTAGACTTATGATATTGAATAGCTAGACGTACGCGCATCAATTCTGCACCCGGAATATGCTTAAAAAGTCCGGTCAAACGCATAATTCCCAAAATAACCATCTGCACACTAAAGCTTTTTTACTATGACAGTTTTACGCAATTAAGAAAAAATATTTCGCATACTTAATTGATCAAACAAACCTATACTTAATTCTCCTAAACACTGCTATGATTAATAATTACTACTGTTTTCTGTAACTTCTAAATAATTTAAAATTATTGATTTTTACATTTAAAATTATACTAGATGTATCAGAAAGCGCTATACTGTACACATTTAATTACAGTAGTATCGGGCAGGTGTCGGTATCGGCTGATATTTGAAATTCTGGTATCGAATCGGAAATGAAAAAGTGGTATCGGGACATCCCTAAATATTACTATGGAAATCAAAAGTGCTCAAAAATGATTTATACAGGTTTGTGACAACATGAGGGTGAGGAAATGACAGATTTTCATTTTTGGGTGAACTGTACCTTTAAATAATTTTCTTAGCATGGCATAGTAAGCGTAGACTGTACATTATCCTACCTACAGTATTACACAGATGCTTACAGAGTAAATAAATAAATGAAGTGGTTAAAATGACCACAGAGTGATATGAGAAGCAATAAACTACCACAGTTTATTGCAAACTTGCAATACAGTTTTATGGTTCTGGGCAGGCACAATCTTTATTTTTGTAGTGAACTTCATATTTTACTTTGTTATGCTTTAATTCGGCAGGTACTGGCCAACTTAGTTATAGGTATCGGCAAAATCCACAACCTTACAATATCTGCTTTTTACAGTTTACAAAATCTGCCAGATTTACATTTCACTGCTAGTTGTGTACATATTGTGTGAAAATCTTGAGTCTTGAATCAAAAGTGTGTTGACTTAATAAAAATTGTTTAGGAATAAAAAACTTGTTTAAATTGAATTTCACCATATTATAACTTTCCAAAGGATTGAGAACCATTGCATTGAAAGAGCACCAATGGTCTGATTCACGATTTTACATTTCCTTTGGTGTGTAAGTGTGTATTAGTACATGTTAACGATATGCAAAGTTACATACCCTAAAGTAAACAATGACGCAAGTTATCATCTCCAACGTAAATTCAACAAACACACGTATTGTAGGCAACAGTTTACTACCTGGGATTGGTGATGTAGACAAGACCGCCATTATCATAATTCCTCCCGCTTTGGACTCACAGCCTGTAAATTACTTCCTATTAGCAACCGAATCTTTTAAACGTGGTAAGGAGCGTCACATTTCCGGCTGACGTCAGAGGTATTCAGGCCAATCACAACATACAGATTAGCTGGCCAATCAGGGACACAGAGTTTTTCAAATCCGTGCCTTTCAGGAAGAGAGTGAAATCTGGAGCTACAAACATGTACAGTATGTGGAAAATAATGTGTTTTTTGAACCATAAACAACGCAAATACACACAAAATACACAAGAAGTAGTTTTTTAGCAATGAAATAGGTGCTCTTCAAAAAAAAAAAAACACTTGCGATTATTAAAGGTTTGATGCACCTCTGACACTGCCAGACAGAAATATATGCTGTTAGTTTTGCTTGACAATGCCCATATGAATGCTCTCTGTCCTTTCGTCCCCTCAGCTTAGGCAAGGCAAGGCAAGGCAAGTTTATTTGTATAGCACATTTCATACACAGAGGTCATTCAAAGTGCTTTACACAGAAATGAGAAAACAATATATAAAAAAGAAAAAGAAAAAGTAAAAATAAGATTTACACGATAAGATCACAATAAAGACAAAGATACATGAGAATTTAAAATAACAATTAAAGAAAATAAATGTGCTTTTAATAAAACAGTTTAAAATGTTAAAAAGAATAAAACAGGAGTAAAAGTGACTTGAGTTAAAGGTGCAGTCAGTGTGAAGTGTGAAGTGTGAAGCAGTGTGCTGATGTGACACCTGAACCGATATAATCGAACCCGGCACCTAACGGCGTTTATAACTCTGTGAGTGTTAGACTGGCAGTGAGAGGGTTTCATATGAAAGAGATGAGGTTCATACTCTGGACAGGAGAGCGGATGAGGGAAGGGAACCATGACAACTGCCTGACTGCTCAGCTCCCTGGTGTGTGACAGAAGAGATGGAGAAGCTCCTTTAATTCAACCCGTGAAGCATGAGGGTGAAGAGTAAAAATATTCGCTACACAGCTGGTTAGCAGAGCAATGGATAAAAATGGAAGAATTGATCTGAAGGCGTGTGCAGTGATACTATGAGTAACTGGACTTTAAGTGAGTCACATACGTGGGGTTTCTGTGTCATAGCGTATGCTTTTAGGTTCTTTCCCAGGACTTAATCCCGAGTCAATGCCGAGGTCTAGAAATGACTGAAATTCACGCGTGACTTATCTGCTAATTTCTTTTGAAGTGATACGATACTATAAACTTCCTTTCTCTGTCAGAGCTCTGAAAACTCATGAACACTTCCTCATATTCATACGTATTTTTCATATTGCATATTTTAGGAATAAATGCGGATTCAAGAGAATTTTCAGCAACCATAGGGCTACAGAAGATGTGAAATATAACACAGACAAGTCATATGGGCTCATGTAGTGTTGCTTTTGTTATTTTGGAGCTTGACGGTGAGAAATGATGAAACAATTTTCATTTTGGGCGAAATGAATGAACTTTTAGTTGCGATGTGAGCATGTGAAGATTTCCGAATTAGATTTTTGTGTACCTCTGGATAAATAATCTGGGTCCCTTGTCTGTATTACACATCAAACTATTTTACTTCAAGTCATGTTTTTTTCAAGTCCATTTACACCTGCTATACCACTTACTGTGTGCCACAGCTGTCAAGCTGTGCACCTAAAAGATGTCTGACGTCAGCAGGTGAACAAATACATGTACAAAAATTCAGGTTAAGCCCAGTGTGGGCTATAGACTCTTTTATGCAAAATAATAGACTGGCTGAAACGATAAACCCTCTTTTTAAAGGAGTTCAAAAACAAGCAGGGTAAATAAGATATTGTGAATTTCTGATTGTTTGTGTGCCGCACTATATTTTGGTCTAATTGCATCAGAATGCTTTTGTTGTTTTAGTTGATGGCTGGAATATAATGAATAGTAAACAGCGCTCGCAGAGACACACGCAGAGATAATTTTAGTTATTATGGCCTGCTTTTATACTACCCTAGTTTTATACCAGCTCGTTTTTCTGCTGTTGATGGAAGCCACGTTGGGTTGGTTGAATCGAGATGGGTGGTCTGCTTCTAATAGAGATGCAGCATGCTTTGCTTTCTCTCTGGGTGGTAGCTTGGATTTGTACCGTAGGACACACTTTGTTTTTCTGATAACGTCAAAAACGGACATTTGTGGTATTGAATAAATTGTGAAATTAAGTTTAGTGTGTTTTTCTCTTTTGTAGAGAAGCACGGTTGAATACTGACATGCATGCTGATGCTATAGATGGACTTGGAAGAGCCCATGTTTATTTATTCTTAGAGATTGAGGTAGTTAAAAGTGCCTCTGTATAACCCTTCTTTTGAGTGAAGCTAAATAGAGGCTTTGTGGCCCAAACAGTGTCTTTGTGATTGTGACTAATTCCTCGCTTCTGTTTTGGGTTATTACAGGGGATAAATGACAAATCCACAAAACTCCAGATGTTACTGAGATTTTTAAACACTGGTCTTTCTGCAAACATCTGTCAACCAATCATCTCAAAGAAACAGAGGCAAAGAGATTATTGAAGGCGGTGGTTTTCAAACTTTTTTATGGCAGGGACACCCCTACAAACTGAGGAACCTTTAGCGAGTGACATCTTCCCTCAAATATCAATACATTTTTATGAATAAATGTTGTTAGATAAATAGTAATCGTGATATCGAGCATTTTTTTTTGCAAACTTAAATAATTCGCTACACATTTTTTGCTTTGGCCCATTTTTGGGGACCCATTGGAACCTCCTGGGGGACCCCAGTTTGAAAATCCCTGATCTAAGGCCAGTATTTTATGCTTTCATTTACATTACGCTGGGTTGGTGCAATCCAGTGTAACCATCATGTTTAAGTTAAACTATTCATAGACATAAATCAGATACATGTACTGTATAATATGACTGTAGCTCAACTGGTAGAGCATTACGCTGGCCTTTCCATAGATTGTTGCCAATACATATAGTGCTGGTTGGTGCAGAGAGTCACACACAAATACAAAACACCATGATGCTACATGAAAATAATGCTTTAAACATAAATGAAACAACAAAATGTAACATAAACCCCATAATGTATGTAATTGGTAAAAATAAAAGAGGAAACAAAATTATTTGAACTAAATATTATCAAATTTGAAGAGTCACACAGGGAATTGTGGGAACGTCCTCATACTGTTTTCACTATAAAGTTTACACACTATAAAAAATTGGTTCAACTTAAAAATATTAGTTGACATAAAATTTGTACAAAACGTTTTTGAGTTAACTAATATTTTAAGGCAACCATATTACTTTTTTAAGTTGAACCTACAACCGTAAAGTGAACAATATTTTTAAGTTACACTGCCAAAATTGACTTTCTTACTTTTTGGGTTTTTTTTAGTACAAATATCTAAAAATTCTTAAATCAACATGAATTTTAAAATTCTTAAAACAAGCAAAAATATCCGCCAATGGGGTGAGAAATGTTTTCTTTAATTAAGCTTTTTAAGAAAAAAGTAAACTTTTTTTTAGATTTTTTTTCTCACCCTATTTTTTTTCTAAATGACTATCTTACTTAGTATTTTTGTCATGTTTTCAGTATATAATAATTCTTAAGATGCTTTTTCTTAATGAGCAAAATGACCTAAGAAAATAAGTCCAGTTTTTAGACAAAAACTGTACAATTTAAGTGAATTTGTGCTTACAAAAAACCTTGAAATAAGTTGAAATTAGTTCACTTAATTCAATCAAAAAATGTTCACCCCATTGGCAGATAATTTTGCTTGTTTTAAGCACAAATTCACTTAAATTGTATAGTTTTTTTCTAAAAACTAGACTTATTTTCTTAATTCATTTTGCTCATCAAGATAATACATCGTGATTTAAGAATTTTTTGGCATTTTAACTATAAATATACACAAAAATACTAAGTAAGAAAGTAATTTTTTGCAGTGATCATGTTGAATATTATAAAGATTTTCACCATAAAATATATGATAATTTACTTTCAAAAACCACATATTTTACTTTATTAAATTAAATTAAAAAATTTTTTTGCTTTACTATTTAAGTTTTAAACAGTATATGTCAATGTTTTTTTAAAGTATTTTTGTAGCATTTGGATTTGTTCATGTTAAAATACAAACTTTTTTACCATGTAGCTTTGCCCAATATTTTGGTTGCTTAAATTTAACATCAAACCAAATCCCATACAATATTTATTATGTTTGAAGTGTATTAACACTTTTCCCGCCAACGACAAGTTATCTCGTCAATTAAGAGAGAACATTTGCATGAAAAAACGTGTTCATGATGAGTTTATATGGTAATACAGATGGCTAGATACAGTACTAGATGGCGCACTTACCCAATTTATAAAAAACTGAAGCAAAAAAATTATTTACTAATTTTAAACTTGGTATATGTTTTGATAATCATTCTGAATCTGATTTCTAACAAAATTCCTTTACAAAAATGCAATTATTTCAGCTTTTTGCTAATTTCTTTTTTTTTATAAGAAAAATATCCATATAGTTAAGAGTTTATAAGCAGAGAGAAAATATAGATAGGATTAAAACATTTTTCCCTGTTTTGTTTGTTTATTGTTTGTTTGAAAGCAGAGGGTCTGTTCTTTCATTTGATATATTTTTATGTTTATATATTTTTTGAATACATTTTTTCTGGAAGCCATTTTGTGAAACTTTTGTGAAAATCACAAAAAATGCTGGCGGGCAACTTTTCAAAAAAAAAAAAAAAAGGCTGGCGGGGAATGAGTTAAAATGTAAAATTTGAGATTGTGTTAACTTTAAATCAATTTTTTTTAACTATTGACATCACCGATTTTAGCCAAAGTAACATGCTGTGAGTTTTCAGGAAAGTTGAGATGAAGAGATGGAAGGCAGAGTTTGTATCAAAGAGAAGCAGCCATCTGTGTGAGCGAGCAGCAAACAGCTGCTGGAGAGGATGCAAGATGTCTGTACCGAGACTGACAAGATGGGGGATGACAGGAAACAGATTTCCTCTCGTTTTTTCCCACTCGCCGAGCAAGGCGAGCGGGCAGCACGTGTGTTGTGATGCCTCCCCAGCCTCCAGATGCTGCTGTCCTCTATGTGTCTGATACACAGCATGCTTCCACTAGCCCTCATTTACATTGTTTATCATCAGTTTTCATGTTTATGTCTTCAGAATGTGTGTCTTGTTTGCACTCTCTTCCTTGCAGATGTGCTCCTTAAATTTCTGCCTGCCGCAGTGAACTTGTTTACCAGAGGCAGGAAATATAGACCTGCTCAGTTTCAGATTCATGTGTGCACCTGACTCATTCTGACACACGATCAGCAGTGAATCAGATTTATTTCAGTGTGTTGGTTCATTAAACATCATTTAAGTTGACTTGTAAGTTTTTGTGCGTAGTTCAGTCTTGTTTTAATTAGGGCTGCACAAAATATCTCTAAAAACGGTCAAATCTAGCATCTATTTACATATATATATCTATGGTCTGAGGTGGTGCGAAAGAGTGGTGGTGGGTATTAATTCACATATTCATGTCTATGGTCCAAGCTGTATGATTAAATAGAGGCGGGGACTTCACATATTCATAGATCTGCGTATGCTACTTTTACAGAAAAAACTTTTAAATATGCTATTATGATGCCAAAGATACGTTTTAAAGGGACACTATTATTTTCCAGCTTCCCTAGAGTTAAATATTTGATTTTTACCGATTTGGAATCCATTCAGCCGATCTCCGGGTCTGGCGCTACCACTTTCAGCATAGCTTAGCATAATCCATTGAATCTGATTAGACCATTAGCATTGCGCTAAAAAATAACCAAAGTTTCGCAGTGATATTACGCAGCAGCTGAAAATAGTCCCTTTAGTAACTTTTAATAGCAGGGGACTATTTTCGGGCACTGTGTAATATCATTGCGCCTCCTGCAGCCATATTACAGCAGCAAAGGCCTTGATTATTACGCCAGAATGAGAGTATAGTTCCTAGCCATATCTGCCTAGAAAATCGCAACTTTTAATTTTCCGACAGTTTTAGTACACAATGTAACTCCAGAAGAGTCAAGTTTTAAATAGGAAAAATATCGAAACTCTTTGGTTATTTTTGAGTGTGATGCTAATGGTCTAATCAGATTCAATGGATTATGCTAAGCTATGCTAAAATTGCTAGCGTCAGACCCGGAGATCGGCTGAATGGATTCCAAAACGGTAAAAACTTTAAATGTTTAACTCTACGGGAGCTGGAAAATGAGTATATTTTCAAAAAAGTGGAGTGTCTCTTTAAGCGATAAAATGATCGACTACATAGGGACTTTAACTCACTGTCTGGCTGTGTTATATAACCTAGTGAGCTGCCTACCTAGGGAGCCGAAGTTCAATTTACAGTACAGTAGATAGACATTTCACTTTTTTTATACACAGCCTCTATTGACTGTACTGAGACCAGCACTGAAAGCACCCCCAGCACTGATAGCACCCTCGGGACGTCTGTCATTTTTATTCTTTCTCCTTTTTCTCCTCCTTCATCTCTTTTTCCCTCTCTCAACGTGTTGAGAGGAAGATGCCTGGCAGCTGCTGAGGCAGTGAAAGGTCAGCCTGTCGTCGCGGCAACACGATAGCGAATGGGAGAAGCTGTCATCTCTCTGCCATTTTGATTGACAGGCTGCCTGGGTGAATTAAATTCTGTGGAGAAAAGGCTCGATAAGGCAGAGCTGTCACTTTACTGAGTCCGTAGAGCCTGTGGCGTGTGTCTGTGTGTGTGGGTGAGCAGATGAAGGAAAAAGTAGCAAGGTATATAAAAAGAAAATAATATGAGATGGACAGAAGGACAGGGTGTTAAGTGTGTCTGATAACCTGTGAATGTAAGATGGTTAAGAAGTATAACATATTTTGGTCTCTGACACTCGACAGAAACAGAGATGACAGGAAAGGGGGAAATGATGAGAGCAGGACTTGATCCCATTAGCACCAGAGCTTCATGTTTTTCCAATAGTTTCAACTATGCACTGTCTTTATAATGGCTTTAATTGCCTTTCGCTTTTTATCTTTGCAAAATCACATTTTCTTCCTTTTATATGTACATGTCCCAATTGGTACAGACTGCACTGACATGTCAATTGACCCTCCCATATACAGTACACATTCACTTACCAAGAGGTCTTCCTGTGTGTGCGCACTTGGAAAAACTAAAGGGTGTCAGTCTTCGAAGTCTCCATGTTTTATTAACTATGGGAGCTGAAAGACGCGTCTCCCTGTGATCATTAATGCATGCACCAGATAACGTATTTACATGTTCTCATGAATAATTCATGTCCTGAGAGGAAGAGTAGAGAGAGTCTGGTGTTTGGAGAAAGACCCTCTGCCCAGAGGCTCTTGTTCACTGTCTGTGTATGTATGTGTGTGAATACAGTACATGTTTTAATGTTGTTCATGGTTAAGTGGAGAATGGTTTCAAGGTTTAGTTGAAACAATTTTTCTTGAATATAATTATTCATACACTTGGCTGAATATTTACAAGAAAGTATAGAGAAGGTTGAGAATCAGAAACACCATACCAATTTTTCTCCAGACTTGCAGTTTGTTGCGGCACATTGGCGATGAGCACGTCCGCATATATGCTTAAATGCAACTTAAATGAGGCTCAGCGGAGCGCATCAACTGATGCCACGGGTGTTTGTACAGAAACTGTCATGTGAGACAGAGGTAGTGATAAACACGATGTGCAAACATCTATTTGTGGTGGTCAAATTTAATTTTGTGGCGGACTGAGAAATAAATGAATGTATGGAAATGTACAATGACGCTGTCACTTGTATGATGTCACAGCAGTAGGCAGCGCAAATATAATGACACGCCTATAATCCCTCCCAATCTAAAGTGATATTAAACTCGATGGAAAAGCTAACCAAGCCAAAGTGAGGTGAGCGGACCCAACCTGACCTATACCAAACCATACAATGGAAAAGCACCATTAGTGTTATCAGTCAGTGTAATAGTCTTCAGGAGTGTTTTACTACCTTGTGAGTTGCTGTGTTGGTCCTCATTGCCATGTTCCTCTGAGCACCAGCTCACACCCGCTTCACCCTGTTAGTAATTAGGATAGATTGGGATCACTGTGCTTGGTGTTCAGTTTATATAGAAACTTTTAAAGAAACGCTATTTTAATGTTTGTCTGCATTCAAATTTCCATGCTATCTGTATAGCATACAGCAACCATTAGCACATCCCTCATGGACTTGGCTTATTTTTCTTGGTAAATAATTGTGGAAGTGTCCCTAATGTAATGTAATGTGCACCTGACTGACTGTATTTTCGTCTTACCAAAGGTGCATCAGTGATGTGAGGTGTGTTCGGCTTCACAGCATTGCGCAAATCGGTGGGTTGCCCCAGCATGGGTGTGTTCTATTGCTCTATTGGGTGGAGATCTGGTGACTATAGGGGCCATTTTAGTACATTGAACTCATTGTCATGTTCAAGAAACCAATTTGAAATGATTCAAGCTTGGTGAAATGGTGCATTATCCTGCTGGAAGTAGCCACCAGAGGATGGGTACATGGTGGTCATAAAGGGATGGACATGGTCAGAAACAACGCTCAGGTAGACCGTGGCATTTAAACAATGCCCAACTGGCACTAAGGGGCCTAAAGTGTGCCAAGAAAACATCCCCCACACCATTACACCACCGCCACCAGCCTGCACAGTTGTAACAAGGCATGATGGATCCATGTTCTCATTCTGTTTACCCCAAATTCTGACTCTACCATCTGAATGTCTCAACAAATATCGAGACTCATCAGACCAGGCAACATTTTTCCAGTCTTCAACTGTCCAATTTTTGTGAGCTCATGCAAATTGTAGCCTCTTTTTCCTATTTGTAGTGGAGATGAGTGGTACCCGGTGGGGTCTTCTGCTGTTGTAGCCCATCTGCCTCAAGGTTGTGTGTGTTGTGGCTTCACAAATGCTTTGCTGCATACCTCTGTTGTAACAAGTGGTTATTTCAGTCAAAGTTGCTCTTCTATCAACTTGAATCAGTCGGCCCATTCTCCTCTGACCTCTAGCATCAACAAGGCATTTTCGCCCACAGGACTGCCGCATACTGGATGTTTTTCCCTAGAAACCCTAGAAATAATTGTGCGTGAAAATCCCAGTAACTGAGCAGATTGTGAAATACTCAGACCGGCCTGTCTGGCACCAACAACCATGCCACGCTCAAAATTGCTAAAATCACCTTTCTTTCCCATTCTGACATTCAGTTTGGAGTTCAGAAGATTATCTTAACCAGGACCACACCCCTAAATTAATTGAAGCAACTGCCATGTGATTGGTTGGTTAGATAATTGCTGAGAAATTGAAAAGGTGTTCCTAATAATCCTTTAGGTGAGTTTATATCTCTCTTTAATATCTGTGGCGGTATCCGTCTTTTTATGTGTACACACCGCATCTGTCCCGTGTTCATGTTTGATTTAAAAGTGTGATAGTGTGTCTCTTTTATAACACGCTCCAACAGTGCGTAGCAAAACAAAGGAAATGCATTGCATGATGTCGGGTCTTGATTGGCACTCTCTGTGTAAGCGGCCCCTCCTCCTCCAGGGATTTATCTGCCAAAGCGCCCACACTGCTCTGCTTTTAATAATAATTATCTAAAATCGCACCAATTAGCCCGCGGCTACACAACAAGCGGGGGGTTGAAGGAGAACAGTAAGCAGAAAAGTATACAGAAGAGACTGGGCATTGGAAGGGTCTGTGTGTCTTCTTATATTCATCTAATATGCCCTAAATAAATATTAGTGTCATTTATAAACTTAATTTGTAATGGCCTAGCACAGCCTCTAGGTCTCTTGGCTTTAAGGTCTATCTTTCTACTTTCTACTATGCAAATGGGACAGCTTTAATCTGGTTGAGGATAACAAAATCAGAGTTTATATTACACTTTGTGACTAACAGCTATACATTTTATCAATGCGTGTGTTCAAGCCCATCCATGACCTCCTCGCTAACACAATTTGCCCAGAGATGGGTGTAAGTAAAAGGCAGAACTTACATTTTTGAAAACTGTTCTTATATGCAGATATGTTTTTGGACACTTTGTGTGCACTTTGGTTTCGTTGAAAACAATTATAGTGCTATATTTTAATATCCTGCTATCAATTTTACCCGATTTCTAGTTATGTTGTTATTGAGGGTCATGGTTTGTATGTAGCAGCACAATCCTGTTACATTCCCTCCCCATCTTCTCCATCCTGCTTCATCTTCCCCTGCCTTTGTCTCACCCAGATCTGATCCGTGATCATGTAGCACCACCTGCAGGTCAACAGCGAAGTTACATCCTCTACACACAGATGCCCACATTTACATACAGGCACATGTGAAATATCTCGCAGTCTCTTATGGAGGCAAGTTCAGCTTTACGGCATATACGCCCTTGCTTTGTATGTTCATAAAATTGTTTTTTTTTATTTGCACCGAAAGCTCATATGTTATGTCATCAATATTAAATCGCAGGAATGAGAGCAGTGGAGCATTAATACCTTAATTCATTAACTATACTGCTTTTTGCTGCATGCAGGGTTTCGCTTGTAAGAAAGTTAAATGTCACGTCGTCTTAAAGCTCACATGCACCTCTAATTCCTTCATTTGCTTCTTTCTTCAAATCCCTCTTTGTAGCTGCAGGCTTTAAAATAAACCTTGTGTATCCTGCATTTGCATTCTGCACACTTCTGCATTATTCATAAAGCAATTGGCTTTCATATTCCCCCGTGCAAGCCTAGGGCAAGGGCTGTGGTGTGCGTACACCTCACATCTGTGTCGTATTTACACCTTTGTGACTGCACATGTGTTTATTTCCTATAATATTTATAATACAATTTCATGAACTCAAGTCTGGATTTTTTCATCTTTTCCACTGAATGGAGGATTGTTTGGGGCTTTGGGAGGACCTGTTATTGATATCATAAGATCTTTATTCTATATTGTACGGTCTTATTTTGCATGATTGTCACCCAAAACTATTTTATTTTAATGTAAAAGCTCTGTTATCGTGAGTAAATGACTTTGTTTTAGTTTAGCCGACTGCAGCTTATCACAGACACCTCTTAAAGCTTTTCAAGACGATGCGATAAGAAGTTCAG
Organism: Paramisgurnus dabryanus; assembly: GCF_030506205.2. Classification (NCBI taxonomy): domain Eukaryota; kingdom Metazoa; phylum Chordata; class Actinopteri; order Cypriniformes; family Cobitidae; genus Paramisgurnus; species Paramisgurnus dabryanus. The sequence goes on from NC_133346.1 coordinate 12,636,696, forward strand.
GCCTCTGAATGCATGCACGAAATATCCACTTCCCTCATGTTTACACAGTGTGGCATGCTGATATCAGTCATTGGCAGTGCAGTCAATCTTATCAGCCTCGGCCAAGGTCCAGAGACATGCATGATGTGTTTGTTTTCACCCCTCATTAGGTGTAACAAAGCTTAATTAATCCTCACTTATCTGTCGGCCGTTCATTCATACCCCTGCCATTTAACATACGCCGGATATCATTTTCCAACTCCCATAACTACCGTATGTAACTTACTGTACTCCTGCTGTCGAGGACGTCTGTACACGTCTGTGTCCTTAAATCGCATTACCAATAAGGTGCCGTCAAGCAAATGTATGTTAAACAAACAAAGACAGGTGCCATCATGCCACATTTAAATGCATTTGTATTCTTTACGTTTCCAAAGTATCGTGTTGTTGTAACAAGGAAACACTTTGTACAGATGTGGCCTTTAAAAATGCGCGTTTCTGAGAGCAGAATGCCGCGGAGACTTCCGAAATTCTGCGAGATCCCGCAGAAGGGGAGTTCGGTGGGGGACGCAGGAAATATAAAAACCTGTAGAGGGCAGGCGTGTTTCATGTAGGCCATACTGACGACAATGTGTGTGCTCGACTTCATGCTTAGCGTATACTGTATGATATTGAAGTAACATGACACGGATTATCAATGTTTAGGCGATAGACTTTGATGTCATACAAATGCATGCTTTTTGGCAAACATTTTGTTGGCGAAGTTTTCTTTTGCCAGTTACATAAACAGTCACATATTCTTCATAAAAATCCGACTCAAACGCGCATCATTTGTCTTATTTTTTCCGTGTACTTACAGTAGAAGCGACGTGATGTATGATAATCGAGTCTTATAACAAAATAATTCGCGAAGACCTTTGAAGAGACCGAGCGCATTTACGCAATATCATTAACTAGTTTATCTAATTTTACATTTAGTTCATTTTTGCATCTGAACGTTTTAATAGCTTTAACATGGTTCTGTTGCGCTTTTCTGCATTACTGAACAGTAGGCTACTTTTTATATTATCATGTTTCCCTTTACATGGTATGAAACACGATAAAAAGTAGCAATGGTGTTTAATACATTTCACTGAGAATTTGTATAATATGTTATACTTTTGTACTAAGGAAATAAAATCATATTGTGAGTGTAAATATTCATAAATTGGAGGAGTTTCTGAGGTGTTTGTCATCGGCAAAATGTGCAGTTTCTTTGTTGCTGATTAAAAACCGTTGGCTATGTGATTGTTTAAAATTGACATTTTTTCTACTTATTATTAATTTATTTTTTGCCTACATTTACTCAAATAATATCAATGTAAAAATATAAGTAAATCATACTTCAAGTTAGGCGTAAAACTTACACATTTTTGATGTCAAATAGAAATAATAATAATTTGAAATATGCAATTATTACAGTTTAAAAAACTTAAATATATTACTCTGACCTTTTTAAATATATTGACTAAAATAATCTGTAAATGTAATACTTATATTATTAAGGCGTATACATCAAATAATATATGTACATTTTAAACAAAATATCTGTTCTATTTTAAGTAATTTATTTTCCAACTAAAAAAATCGCATAACTGCATTAAGAGATTTTATTAAGTTACTTTAATCATTTATTTTAGAGATATTTACAAAGCCACTGAATCATTTTTAACAGTGTGTACATTATGACCTTACGGTAGACTATTAGTAAATGCATATAAATAAAAATATGTAAAACTAAATAAAAAATATATCATACACGGACTGTATGTAAGCATACGTTTTCTTGTTCGGTGCACGTGGGTTTAAATGCCGTTTTTCTAAAGAAGAATTTTAAAACTTTATTGGTGGTAGTTGAGAAGAATTCCTTTTTCCATTTCTAAATAATTTTGAGCGCAATATAAATATATCATATTGTTATTCTTATTATATAAGAATACGCAATTTTTACAACATTTTTAACATATGGAAAATATACGTTAAGCATGTTGTGTGTATTTCCTAATTACAAGCTTTTGAGGAAATTGCACCAAAACTAAACGTGCATAAAAACATAAAAAAGTAATTTAAATAAGCGAAAAATCTTTTTTATGAGCTCAAAATGTTGAATATAATGTGCTATTGCTGAAAATTGCCCATCTCTAAAGGAGAATATTCATCTTTAAAGTTGAAGAAACAAAAAAGTACTGATAAGCATTCTCAAATATATTCTGCAAGCACTCAGTTGAGAAGAATTCCTTTTTCCATTTCTAAATCATTTTGAGCGCAATATAAATGTATCATATTGTTATTCTTATTATATAAGAATACGCTATTTTTACAACATTTTTAACATATAGAAAATATACGTTAAGCGTGTTGTGTGTATTTCCTAATTATAAGCTTTTGATGAAATTGCACCAAAACTAAACGTGCATAAAAACATAAAATCATTTAAATAAGCGAAAAATCTTTTTTATGAGCTCAAAATGTTGAATATAATGTGCTATTGCTGAAAATTGCCCATCTCTAAAGGAGAATATTCATCTTTAAAGTTAAAGAAACAAAAAAGTACTGATAAGCATTCTCAAATACATATATTCTGCAAGCACTCATTTATCCATAATGATGTAATTTATTTTTTAATAACATATTGTCGCTGTCGGGCAAAGATACTCTCTGGACACCAAGACCATGTCTATGGGTTCAAGAATAACAAAATATTGGCCATTTGAAACTCGAAAATCATCACTTTATATTGTCCCATTGTTTTCCATTTTGCGGGTGATAAAACTCCTGTGCGCGTCGTTCAAATTAATTTAAATTTCGTTCACTTGTAGTTTAGCAAGTATGTCTAATACAATTTCAATAATGTTTTTACACTGCACATCGTCTGAGGAAATCCGAAGTTGCGTCGAGGGGAACCAAGCTGACAGCCGTGACAGCAGAGATTGTCACGTACCTACAAAGGGTACCTGCAGCGATATCATTCTGGCTTGGTGGGATGTCAGCCAGCGAGAGTCCTTTGATTCTGACCTTGGTCTTTTACTCCTCAGAGTCTAAAACCAGGAGGGCATATTAAGTATTCATTGTATTTTCATTTTAACAGAGCAGCTATGGTTGCGCGTTTCACACACCTCTCCAAACCAAGTTGTTAACACTATGCTTGTTCGACTTCATGCGGCGCCGCAAGAACCGACAGCCGGATGACGTCAGAGTACCGCGAGAATGATTCAAGAAATCATATTTCGCCTCGCTCTCGCGATACTGTGACGTCTTCCGGCTGTCGATTTTCGGGGCGCCGCATGAAGTCGAACAAGCCTATTGACAGCAGCAAAAGCTACGCATGCGCTTTTAACTTGTAAAACTCAAAGGTGTATGGGTAATGTAGTCTCTGCTCTCGGTGGGAGGAATTACGCGGACGTCCCTAGTATACTTTCGGCTTTAGGTAGCTTGCATTGTGAAGGGCGCTTTGAAAAGCGGCAGCGCAGCCAAAGGATTAAATTAAGCCTCTGATTTAAACAGATGTGCAAATGAGCGTTCTGGTACGCTAGAAGTACGTTCTGGGCGCAGGGAGAGGTGGTGGTACGCAAGAGCTATTGAGAGTGAGGAGTCACGTGCCGATTTGGGCGGGGTCTGCGTCGGTCGGCCATGATGGTAGGTGACGCTATCAGTTGCCAGGGGCAACTTCACAGAGACGCGACTTCCAGAGCTCTTTTAATTTATTATTTCGGAGACGATCTACAAATACGATAAAGAAAATGAATAAAGCAATGCAAAAAATAAGGCGAAAGAAAAGAGACCTTACAGGAACAAGCTCACAAACAGCATTGTACTGGCAAAGGTAACTTACGTTTCTTCACTTGCGTTTAGTGTATTGTAATTAAGTTACATTGCATTTAGCAGACACTTTTTGACCAAAATGACAAAGTAATTAACTGCGACGGTTTCTAAACACTAGGTTGTAACGAGACGTTCAAATTGAACGGTTCAATATACACAAACGTTTCCAACACTTTACTTGAAGGGATAAGACTGACATAAAACCTTCATAATTATTTATGACATGACACATGTCATGATGAATACAAAGGAGGTTTTATGCATGTTTATGACAACTGTTATTAAGTGTCATTCGTTAAATTATGACATTTTTAAAGCAAATATGCCATTGTTTGAGATGTCTTTGTTATGCATAGTGGTGTCTCCATTTCGGTAACCTAAAAACTGTATTCCACTGTTCCAATGTTTTCCATATGTATCGTGTGATGTGCTGGAGTAGTTTTTAACGCAGCAGTTACTGCCAGGCATGGTAAAACAGTGTAGAATTGCGAAAAACCTCATGTACTACCGAGCTAAAACCACACGTAAACAATCATGTTCTGCTGCCGGAATCCTGCCAACATGGCGGAAAGGGGGAGGAGCTCTGTACCATGACGACAACTCCTCACTCTCAATATTTGGAAGTGGCGGTACTGAGTACTGGCGCCTACCGGCCCACATTAAAGCACTGGCTGTAGCAAAGGTAGACGGCCCTTTGA